>NC_134088.1:11732500-12032500 GCF_000715075.1 Nicotiana tabacum | reverse complement strand
TTTTATTCAATTGATAATTCCCTGTTTTAATTCAGTTTTTGTCAGTCAGCTATTAGAGATGTAATACTGTTTCAAAATCATAGGATTGGTTATAGCTGTAAATCAGGAGATAATTAAGTTTGTACAGATTTTAGAAACTGTTTTGCTATAGGTTCTGATTTTTCAGTAATAACATCAAGATTTCAGGGGCACTTCTGGGAATGAAACAGTAAAAAAAGGGTGTTAGTACTAGTATATTATAATGTAATGTTAGTGGCTATTAGTTAATGATACTAATGGGGAACAAGGGATAATGGGCTGCTGAAAATCAGGGAAAAGGTTTTACATAATGGGATTTTCTGTTTTTTTTAAAGAAGAAGGGGGTCCAAGAAGCACTCAAATTGCCTAGGACCAGCCCTGTATAAATACAGGAGCTGGACAGACAGTGAGGGAGAGAATTTTGAGTGAGAAAGAGAGAATTTTAAGAGAGAAAAAACAGAATTCTGAAGAAAAAACAGAATTTTCAGAAGAGAATTTCTAAGGGCAGAAATTTTCAGAGGGAAGATTTTAATAAAGAAAAAAGAAAGGCAGAGAGAATTTTTAAGAGAGAATCTTTAAGAGATTTTGAGGGCTGAGATTTTAAAGAAAGGAAACAGAAAATAGAACACTCACATATACACTCACACACAGATACAACAGCAGAAACAGAAAATCAGAAACAAACTGAATTTGTAACTGAAGAAAGGCTGAAATCTGAAATATTGTTCTTGTGTTGAATATGTTCAATTTTGTGTGATTCCACTGTTCAGTTAAAATCTGAAGTGTCTTTCAAATATCTTACTGTGCATCTGGGCTCTTCGAATCCTATTCTTGATCAGATTTACTGTGTTATCAGTATATTCTACTGAATTTGTTACTGCTGTAACTGCTGAAACTTACTTCTTCTACCTTCATTTTCAGGTATATGTCTTTTAAATTTTAAGTTGGAAAGAGATTCAACATGACTTGTCGATAAAGCTTGAACTGAAAGTCTATTTTTATTTGTCCAAGTTCATTAATTTAAATTTCATTTTTGTTTCCTGTTAGTTAATAGTAGTAAATTCAATTTGATAGCTATGGGCTATTTGTCTTACTTTAAAAGTTTGTATAAAGGTTTGTAATAATATTAGTTCATTATCTCATTAGTTTAATAAATTGTCAAGACAGGGAGTAAGGCATAAAAATGGACCATTGATTGCATCCCTTAATACTATTAACTAAATGCAAAGATAAAGAAGTTACATTAGTAGAATATCTTGTAATGAGTATGATTTTGTTTAGATTGGTATAAGTTATTATATGGTATGATGACAGGTATAATCATATGAGTAAAGTAAGTTGGTATAGCTCGTCATGATGACAGAACGTTATGAATGCTTACGCCAAATAGTCGGGTTGCATGTAATGTAACTTTGTTAAATTAACTTGCATAATAATTCCCTTTCTACAAATTCGATGCTTATCTACTTTCATAAAACAAAGTGACCAAGTAATTAGGCCTATTAGATTAAAAGCAAGTGTATGAGAATGAAAAGAGATGTACAAGCATAGATTGCCACATTTTACATCATTGATAATTAGAAATAGAATTTGCATTAAGTAAACAATGAAAATTCTCGGAAAATATTTCCTTCCCCTTATGAATCATTTATTTTCAGTTTCATATGCCATTTATTCTTTGGCATGTATATATATATATATATGTACATATATATGTCATATATTTTTTTGAAAGATAGTATTAATCATATTTTTATTATGTCCTTTGAATTTGAACAGTTGGAATAAATTATTTATATTCGGAAAATATAATCAACGGTCAACATTTAATATTGTAAATTCTTTGAAACCTTAAATGGGAATTTATCATGATTTTCACATAAAAATGTATGGATATAATGAATAATTTGCGGGAAAATCCTTAATATCATTGCAAATATTTTTGCGCAATTAGGGATACGTTCGCGTACCTTGATTATATTTTTTTTTAAAAAGCAAAAAAATTCGGATTATGCGTACGCGCAATTTCGAACGAATATTTAATAAAAGGATTTATCCAAAGGCGTTAAATCAATTTCATAGAAAACCCGAGATGTACGGTTCACTATTCAAGAAAAATAAATATTCTTGATTCAAAACAATCTCGGAGAAATGATTGCTTAATATATTATAAAAAATTATTGTGTACACGTACGCGTGACACAATTCCGCATTTTTTAATTTATAACACGAATATACGTACGCGTAATTCGATTCAAAGAAGGTTTCTCAATCGTAATAAGTATAAGCAGTAGTAAAATCAGATAACATCAATATTTAATAAAATCAAGTTGATTAAGCCAATAATAAAAACAGTTAAGCGACCGTGCTAGAACCACGGAATTCGGAAATGCCTAACACCTTCTTCCGGATTAACAGAATTCCTTACTCAGGATTTCTGGTTCGCAGAAAAATAAACAGAGTCATATTCTCCTCGATTCAGGGATTATAATTGGTGACTTGGGACGCCTCAAAATTCCCAGGTGGCGACTCTGAAACAAATAAACAAATCCCGTTTCGACTGTCCTTTAATTGGAGAAAACTCCCCACGCGCCCCGCGGGCGCGGGAAAGAGGAGGTGCGACAGCTCTGGCGACTCTGCTGGGGATAAAAAGTGTTGCCGTAACCCAGAACCATTGGTTCAGGGTTTAAAGAATTCGAGCTTAAAATATCTGTTTTATTGGCTTTACTTACTATATAATTTTCAACTGTTTATATGCTAATATGCTAAATGTTTTTTTACCGCTTTAATATTATTTGAATTGTGAATATATACAACTGCTACGAAACCCCCTTCTTTCTGAGTCTTCTGAATTTATGGTGTACACGTGCGCGTGACCCACCTTTCTGTTAAAGTCATACCAAATAAGACGGAGTTGGGACAAGTAACTAGGCCGGGCAGACTTTCGTGCTCCCGGTACGTTACCCCCACTTCGGCTCAAACTGTCCGTTTGGGTAAGCCAGGTTTAGAACAATCAACCTAAGGTTTTACACTTAGAATAACTCAGCCATGTACCGGATCCCTAGTAGGAACGAATATTTGCATCATATGCATTTGCCCTTGGAGACTCAACACAGGGGTTGGGTCTGTCTAGGACAGGTGAACCCAAAATTAAAAGACCATCATGATGCATCCTACTTGCTACTTGTGCATTCATTTGCCTCGAACATGCTTGTTGACCAGCTTAAATAAAATCATGGTAAGAAGCAAGGAATAAAATGGGTTGTTTTAAAATTTTCGAAAAAAAATAGTTTTAAATTTTGAAATAAAAATATTTAATAAAAAAAATTCGAAAATAATTTTTAGTATAAATTTTCCCAAAATAAATTTTGACTTTATTAAAATTAAATTTCAGATACAAAATGAGCACCACACAAAGCCCCTCATCCACAAGTACGGAGGAATTTCTATGTCAGCTTCAAATGTGGTGGTATGATTTGGGCGAAGACGGTCAAAAATGGGTCGTCAAGCATTTGGGAAATCTCACGGACATTATGAAAGTTGAGCCTCGGGATGATCTGATTACGACATTAGTAACTTTCTGGGACCCTGTTCACAATGTTTTCCGTTTCTCTGACTTCGAGCTTACTCCTACATTAGAGGAGGTAGCTGGCTATGTTGGTTTTGACGGAAGTTTAAGAAATCAAAGCTTGATATTCACAAAGGCTCCTTCAATACATCGATTCTTCGGTCTTCTGAACATCAGCAGTCAAATCAGGAAAAGCAATGTCATCAATGGATGTTGTTCCTTCAACTTTTTGTATTCCAGATTTGGAAAGTCAAATGGGTTCGAAATTCATGAGAAAGGCCTTACTAATAAGCAAAACAAAGACACTTGGCAGATACACCGACGATTTGCTTTCATGGTGGCTTTTCTAGGAGTCATGGTCTTCCCAAATAAAGAGCGAACAATTGATATTCGCACCGCAAAAATTGTGCAAATCCTCACCACTAAAGAAAATCACACCCTTGTTCCTATCATTCTGTCAGATATTTATCGGGCTTTGACTTTATGCAAATCAGGGGCGAAGGTTTTCGAAGGATGCAAAATTTTGTTGCAAATGTGGGTGATTGAACATCTCCAACAACAACCCAAGATCATACAGTATGGGTCGAACAGAGCTAATTGCATCGAGAGCTATGAGGAAAGAACAAAAAATTACCAAGCTCCAGAAGGGATAGAAGCATGGGTATCTCATCTAAAGGCTTTAACGGCAAATCAAATTGAATGGACTCTGGGATGGCTCCCGATGAGAGAAGTAATACATATGTCAACCTCAAATAGTTATCTACTACTATTGGGATTGAGAAGCATTCAGCCATATGCACCACTAAGAGTCCTAAGGAAACTAGGGAGATATCAAATAGTTCCTGATGAGGAAGATTTGAGTATGCAAGTAATCGAATTACACCCAGAAGCCACTATTCCCGAAGCTCTACTTCAGCAGATGTGGAATGGGTGCCGATACTTGAAAAGTGATACTCAAGTTTTAGACGCTACCAAGGGTGAGATAAATCCTTGATATGCAAGGTGGTTCGAAAAGCGGTCTCGCGTGGATGATGTACCGGAACCTGAGCTAAAAAGGCCAACAAAAAGACCCCATGTTCAAAATTTCAATGATAAAATCCAAGAGCGGTTAATCTGGGGAGAAAAAGAAAAAGGGTACAAAGCCACTATCCATGCCCTAAAAGAAAATCTAAGAAGCCTCAGTTTGGAGAAAGATTTGCAAGAACAAGAAGCCAAAGGCGAGAAAAAGAGTCTAGCTTGTGAGAATAAAAAACTTCATGCTCGAGTCCAAAAAATGAAAAGAGTCTCTGAAACGCCAAAGAGAAGCTGGAAAGATCAAAAAACCTTCGCCAATCTCTTCGAAAAAATGCAAGATTATGATTCCATTCTTGCAGAAATCGAAAGGGCATTGAGCAAAGCAAAAGAAAGGATCCAACAATTAAATGAAGAAGCCAGATCTAACAAGGAACGCCAGGATAGGCAATCCGAAAAAGACAAGGCTCAATTCAAGAAGGAAAAAGACTATTGGATGCGATCAGAAGACCAGCTTCGTGCACAACTAGAAGAGGCAAGAAGATGCAACAGAGAATACCAACTAGCAGACCTCGACAGGGAAAGATCACAAGCAAGATTAGAGCAGGCCAGACTCCGAGCTCTATTAGAATCAGCTTTAGATCGTGAAAACCGTGTCAGAGACATAGCCACCACTCGTCAGCAGCAATTGCAAGACCAAGACCAACGTCTCCAAGGTTTCAGGGCACAAGTCCACGACTTGGCAGTCTTCACATCTCAAAGTTATGTAAACTGCCAAGGAATGGATTATGAAAGGTTTACAGAGCATGCACCCACTTTTGCTCGTCATCTAGCAATAGAGATGGAAAGGATGTATCGTACGCTGGGAGGCCATCCAGGTCAAGCCCCACATTGAGCAGATAATCCAATATTAGAGAACAAAAATGGAAAGTGGGGCATTTTGTGAAATGTTATGAATTGTATCTTTTATTCTGATTTAAGTGTGTGTGTTTCAAGCTATTTTCTTAAAGTTTTCGAATGTAATTCCATCTTTGTGTAATAAATAAACATAATTGACTTTGGTCCGAACTACGCAAGGTCCGATTCATGTTTGACATAATACATAGGCAATCTCTAAGAGTCGACCACCACGATAAAGATATCTATAGTAAATAAAAGCGAATGACAATTTTTCAATTTCAATAAAGCTGGGACGATACAAGCAACCGAGCGAATGCATAATAGAAAGGGATTATTTGTCTAGGAGCATTGCATCTCAACGTGTGATTATATATGTGTTAAACTCTCAAAACTAACAAGTTTGTCCATTTTCAGAATTCAACCAGTTAGTTTCTCTAAAGAGTATACTGGCATATTATCACTATCACACAAGATCAAAAGGACCAATACCCGAAAGTATGTCTATCCCAGATGTTGACACAAGTATGGAGATAGAAGAGATGGATGTCGGGAAAATGAAAGAAGAAATGCTTAAGCTCAAGCAGCAAATGGCAGAAATGTACCAAGCTTGGTCTACAGGACAGTTGCCCCCATCTTACCCAAATAACCCTGCTCCATCAATAATCTAAACTCAGGATAATATCACCACTGAATTATCCCCAAGTTTCCCCATTTATCAGCACTACCGAGGCACCACCTCTCAGACACCACAGTCTCCACCTCCAAAACCAGTTCCGTACCTTCCTCCACCTATGACTCCTGTTTTTGTAGCACCTCCCCCTGCTACATTTCACAAATCTCCTAGTGAGCCTACATTTCAGGCCCAAGACAACCAATATTACCCCCGGAGCCCACCTTCAAAGCCTCCGAAATCAATTCACCTGCTCCTCGGTTTGATCTCCCAACCGAAATTGACAAGCCAGCCAAAAATGCTGAACAAGAAGAGATGTTCAGGAAGGTCAAAAGTCTAGAACAGTCATTCCGAGACATGCGAGGATTAGGTGGGCAAGTCAGTGTAGCCTACAAAGATTTATGCTTATTCCCTAATGTACAATTGCCATTTGGCTTCAAGATGCCCAAATTTGACCTATACAGCGGGCACGGCGACCCAGTAGCCCACTTAAGGGGTTTCTGTAGCAAGATGCGAGGAGCTGGGGGAAAGGATGAATTATTGATGGCTTACTTCAGTCAAAGTCTAAGCGGATCAGCTTTGGAGTGGTATACACGCCAAGACCATGGAAGATGGTACACCTGGGATGACCTGGCACAGGCATTCGCATACCATTTCCAATACAATCTGGAAATCATCCCAGATCGATTATCTTTGACCAAATTTGAGAAGAAACACAATGAAAGTTTCAGAGAGTATGGTTTTCGGTGGAGAGAACAGGCAGCAAGAGTGGATCCTCCTATGAAGGAGAGCGAAATGGTAGACTACTTCCTCCAAGCCTTGGAACCAACTTACTACGCCCACTTGGTTTCAGCGGTTGGAAAATCATTTAACGAGGTAGTGAAGATGGGAGGTATGGTGGAAGAAGGCCTCAAGACAAATAAAATCATGAGCTATTCAGCAATTAAGGCAACTACTCAAGCTATTCAAGGCGGGGTAGGAGGAATCGGAAGAAAGAAGAGGGAGGAAGCAACCGTAGTTGATTCAGGAATTTGGCCTGGCCCCAGAGGTTCACCATTTTACTATAATAAACAACGACCTCGCCAATCAGCTTACCACCATGACTCATCCCAACACTATTATCACCCTTCAGAGCCTCATTTTGCCATTAATCATGCTCAAGCATATAATCAGCCACCTGTTCACACCAATTGGCGTGCTCCTGTCACACCAAATACTTACCCACGAGCTTATCCCGGACCAGGTTTCAGGCCTAGGCCAGCATTCAGGGGAGAAAGGGAACAGAAAAAAAAACTTACACTCCATTGGGAGAGTCTTACACTAGTCTGTTCCACAGGCTGAGACAGTTAGACATGTTGAGACCAATACAATCCAAGCTACCCAATCCTCCACCAAAGAATCTGGATTACACCATTAGCTGTGAATATTGCTCCGGTACACCAGGCCATGATACGGAGAAATGTTGGCATTTGAAAAATGCAGTACAAGAGCTGATTGATACTAATAAAATCGAGGTTCAAACCCCCGAAGCTCCAAATATCAATAGAAATCCAATGCCAGCCCATCAAGAGGCTAATATGATAGAAATCATACAAGCTGATGGGGAGACAAAGAAGCCGTCACAAACTGTCATGATGATCAAGTCTCATGAAACCAAGCCAGATAAGCAGTTAATGGAGGAGAAGCTGGTGTCTAAACATAACAAGAATGGTGGTGAACTGTCTATGATAGTCGATGAGGGATCATCGAACAAAGTTGCCGCGAAACAAGAGAGGACAAAGGTGATAGTACCAGGGGTTGCTAACAAACCCGTCGTAATTGTGGAAGGAGCACGTACAGATCGGGTTATTATTGCACCTATAATCCAGCTGCCAATCATCAACAACAAAGCCATCCCATGGAACTATGAACGGGTGACCGTAATGTACAAGGGCAAAGAAATCAAGGAAGAAGTGTGTGAGGTACAAGGCTTGACTCGTTCAGGAAGATGTTTTACTCCCGAAGAGCTAAGAAAAACTAAAAACAATCCAATGCCAACAAAGAAAGCTGTGACGGAAGAAGAGGCGGAGGAGTTTTTAAGAAAAATGAAGCTCCATGATTATTCTGTTGTGGATCAATTAAAGAAGACCCCCGCTCAAATTTCATTGTTGTCATTACTGATCCATTCAGAGGAACACCGTTTGGCATTGATGAAAATCCTGAATGAAGCTCATGTTCCTGAAAAGATCTCTGTAAATCATTTGGGCAAAATAGCCAACAGAATCTTTGAGACAAACAGGATTACATTTGCTGATGATGAATTACCTGTGGAAGGTACCGAGCACAACAAAGCTCTTTACCTCACCGTGAAATGTGAAAACTCCGTAGTAACCCGGGTATTGGTCGACAATGGGTCCAGTGCAAACATATGCCCTCTCTCCACTTTAAACAAATTAAAAATTAAAGAGGAGAGGATCCAAAAGAATAGTATCTGCGTACGAGGATTTGACGGTGGAAGTAGAGATTCATTTGGCGACATAGTGTTGGAACTAACTATAGGGCCAGTTGAATTCACAATGGAATTCCAAGTGTTGGACATGACTGTTTCTTACAACTTGTTGTTGGGTCGACCATGGATCCATGCTGCTAAAGCAGTCCCGTCAACATTACATCAGGTTGTCAAGTTTGAATGGGACCATCAAGAAATAGTCGTGCATGGAGAAGAAAATTTAAATGCTCACAACAGCACCATTGTACCAGTCGAGGGAGCAGAAATTGACCAAGGACCATGGGTATACCAAGTGTCAGACACAGTGTCGGTAGAGAAAATTCCAGAAGGAAAATACCTTGCGAATCCAAAGGTATCCTCTACATCAGTCATGATAGCTTATGAAATGCTGAAGAATGGCTTTATACCTGGCAAAGGTCTGGGCTTATCTTTGCAAGGAATTGTACAACCAGTATCTCTCCCCGAGAACTGGGGAACATTCGGTTTAGGGTTCACACCTACCGCCAATGACGTGATAAGAGCCAGGAGGTTGAAACACCAAGCATGGGTTCTTCCAAAACCAGTACCACAACTGTTGAAGTCTTTTGTCAAGACCGGTGCTAAAAATCGCCCGATAACAACAATTCCTAAATCCCAGGTCAATCCTGAGGAGGAATTAATTGAAAGGTTCGAGAAATTGTTTAGTGATGTAAATATGCTGGAAGACGGAGAAGGGTGTAGCAACGCAGAAGTTCAATTCGTTGGACCAAAAACAAAGCTCAATAATTGGAAAGCCACTCCTCTCCCAATTCGAAAGGAGTCTTGGTAGTTTATTTTGATTTTCTTTCAGTTTGTTTGGGATATTTCAAGGTTGTAATCCCAAAATTTATCTTACAGTTGGTTTGAAGCGTGCAAAACCTTGTTATCTTTCATTATCCAATAAAAAGCAGTTTCCTTTTTATTATCATTCCTAATAGCTTTCTTTTCTTTTTCTTCTTTTTTGTACAGTTCTTTTTATGCTGGCTCTAGTGATATGGCATGCATGAGGAATCTTCAGCCCAGTCTTAAAAATCAATCTGATTCCGAAATATTAATTCAAGAAACATATTGTGATTATGAATCAGAATATGATGAAGATGAGGTTTTTGAAGAGATTAGTAAAGAGTTAATTCACTTTGAGGAAAAAATCAAACCTAACTTGAATGATACCGAGGATGTCAATATAGGGGACACAAGTAATGTCTGGGAAACTAAAGTAAGTGTCCATCTCGAGCCAAAAATCCGAGAGGATTTAATTAAAGCACTCATAGAATTCAAAGATGTTTTTGCATGGTCGTATGACGATATGCCGGGCTTGAGCACTGATTTAGTGGTCCACAAATTGCCCACCGATCCAATGGTGCCTCCTGTCAAGCAGAGGCTGAGAAAATTCAAGCCTGATATGAGTGTGAGAATTAAAGAAGAAATCACCAAACAATTGGAAGCAAAGGTCATTCGAGTCACTCGATATCCTGTTTGGTTAGCTAATGTCGTTCCTGTGCCAAAGAAAGACGGCAAAATTAGAGTATGCGTCGACTATCGCAATCTCAACAAAGCAAGTCCAAAGGATAATTTCCCATTACCCAATATCCATATTTTGATCGACAATTGTGCCAAGCATGATATAGGATCTTTCGTGGATTGTTATGCCGGATATCATCAAATTCTAATGGGTGAAGAAGATGCAGAAAAGACGGCATTCATCACACCATGGGGAACTTATTGCTACAGGGTAATGCCATTCGGTTTGAAGAACGCCGGAGCAACCTATATGAGAGCAATGACCACAGTGTTTCATGATATGATACACAAGGAAATTGAGGTATACGTGGATGATGTAATCATAAAATCAAAGCATCAGACCAACCACGTTGGGGATTTGAGGAAGTTCTTCTTAAGACTTCGCAGGTACAACCTCAAGCTTAACCCTGCCAAGTGCGCATTCGGAGTTCCATCTGGAAAATTGCTGGGATTCATAGTCAGTCGACGAGGCATCGAGCTAGACCCATCAAAGATCAAAGCCATCCAAGAACTGCCATCCCCAAGAAACAAAACTGAAGTAATGAGTTTGTTGGGAAGGTTAAATTATATCAGCAGATTTATTGCTCAGCTCACAACAACTTGTGAGCCAATTTTCAAATTGTTGAAAAAGGATGCTGCGGTCAAATGGACTGATGAGTGTCAAAAAGCGTTCGATAAGATAAAAGGGTACTTGTCGAAACCACCCGTATTGGTCCCGCCAGAGCCAGGAAGACCTTTGATTCTTTACTTAACGGTCTTGGAGAATTCATTTGGTTGTGTATTGGGGCAACATGACCTCACGGGCAGAAAAGAACAGGCAATCTACTACCTTAGCAAGAAGTTCACAGCTTATGAGGTTAAGTATACTCATCTGGAAAAGACATGTTGCGCCCTAACATGGGTAGCTCAAAAATTGAAACACTATTTGTCATCCTACACCACTTACCTCATTTCTCGGTTGGATCCATTGAAATACATTTTTCAAAAGCCTATGCCAACAGGAAGACTTGCAAAGTGGCAGATATTGCTCACAGAATTCGACATCGTCTATGTGACTCGAACTGCAATGAAGGCTCAAGCACTGGCCGATCATTTAGCCGAAAACCCGGTCGATGAGGAATATGAGCCGCTGAAGACTTATTTTCCTGATGAGGAAACAATGCATATCGACGAGGTGGAGCAAATTGAAAAACCTGGCTGGAAACTTTTCTTTGATGGAGCTGCTAACATGAAAGGAGTCGGAATAGGAGCTGTAATCATTTTTGAAACAGGGCATCACTATCCTGTTACGGCTCAACTACGATTTTATTGCACCAATAATATGGCTGAATATGAAGCTTGCATTTTGGGGTTAAGGCTAGCTGCAGACATGGGTATCCGAGAAATCTTAGTCATGGGAGATTCGGATCTTTTGGTACATCAAATTCAAGGAGAATGGGAAACCCGAGATTTGAAGCTCATACCATACCGACAATGTCTACATGATCTTTGTCAGCGGTTTCAATCAGTGGAATTCCAACATATTCCAAGAATCCATAATGAAGTTGCCGATGCATTGGCTACCCTAGCATCAATGTTGCACCATCCAGACAAAGCTTATGTGGATCCAATACATATTCAAATCCACAATCAGCACGCTTATTGCAATATGGTTGAAGAAGAATTTGATGGAGAACCATGGTTCCACGACATCAAGGAATATATCAGGATGGGCATATATCCCGCACAAGCCACAGGAGATCAAAAGAGGACCATCAGGCGATTAGCAAATGGATTCTTCTTAAGCGGAGGAGTTTTGTATAAAAGAACACCAGATCTTGGATTATTAAGATGCATAGATGCCAGACAAGCTACAACTGTCATGTCTGAAGTACATTCAGGAATTTGCGGACCCCACATGAGTGGATATGTGTTGGCAAAGAAAATCCTCCGAGCTGGTTACTATTGGCTTACCATGGAGAGAGATTGTATCAATTTTGTGCGCAAATGTCATCAATGCCAAATACACGGAGATTTGATTCATTCTCCACCATCCGAGTTGCACACAATGTCGGCACCATGGCCTTTCGTTGCTTGGGGCATGGATGTGATTGGACCAATTGAACCGGCAGCATCCAATGGGCACAGATTCATTCTGGTAGCTATTGATTATTTTACCAAATGGGTTGAGGCCAAGACATTCAAATCAGTGACCAAGAAAGCTGTGGTCGATTTTGTCCACTCAAATATCATATGTCGATTCGGAATCCCGAAGGTGATCATCACAGATAACGGTGCTAATCTTAACAGCAACTTAATGAAAGAAGTATGTCAACAGTTTAAGATTACACATCGTAACTCTACCCCATATCGGCCCAAGGCGAATGGAGCAGTAGAAGCAGCCAACAAAAACATAAAGAAGATACTGCGGAAAATGGTAGAAGGTTCAAAACAATGGCATGAAAAATTACCCTTTGCATTATTGGGATACCGCACTACTGTTCGCACTTCAGTAGGAGCAACTCCTTATTTGTTGGTATACGGCACCGAAGCAGTAATTCCTGCAGAAATTGAGATTCCTTCCCTTCGGATCATTGCCGAAGCAAAGATTGATGATGATGAATGGGTCAAAACCCGTCTAGAACAGTTAAATTTGATTGATGAAAAACGATTGACCGCAGTATGCCATGGTCAATTATATCAAAGAAGAATAGAAAGAGCATACAACAAAAAGGTGCGTCCCCGGAAGTTCGAAGTAGGTCAGCATGTGCTGAAACGCATTCTTCCACATCAGGTTGAAGCAAAAGGCAAATTTGCTCCGAATTGGCAAGGACCATTCATTGTGACCAGAGTATTATCGAATGGTGCACTATGTTTAACAGATATTGAAGGCAAATGCATAGATATGGCAATCAATTCTGACGCGGTAAAGAGATATTATGCATAACTTTTGAATGTTTGTATTTAGCACTATTTCAAACATTGAAATGACAAAGACAATTTATTCTGCTGTCCAAACACTATACCATTTGCTTCCCCTTTGAGCCATACTTGTTTCTTTCCTAACCTCTCTTGGAATCAATAAAAAAATTAAAAATTAAAAAAATCAAAATCTTCACTATTATGTAGTGAACTACGTTTGACCTGATTCCTCAAAGAAGGATACGTAGGCGCCTCACGGCTCGGTCATAAGGTGCACCACATGCACAATGTGCGCGGAAAAGAATTTAAGAGACCCCAATCAAGAAACTGGGGCAGGAATTGTGTCAGAAATAAGAAAAGATTCCAAGAATTGTAATCTTAAACCCATACCAAAGCTATTTAGCTTTTAATACCTCTTTCATTTCTAACCCTATACCAAAAAAGACCTTTCGATCAATCTTAGAAAAATGCTGAGGCAAGCAAATAAAGTGGTTCATAACACTCTGGTACAAACAAGGAAAGGAAGTAAAAATAAGAGAGTCTTATAGGTGAAAACCCACACGGGCACCATAAGGCGACGAAAGTTGAGAGAAAAGTAAAATGAGAGAGTCTTATAGGTGAAAACCCACACGGACACCATAAGGCGAAAAGGAAGTGAAGAAGTGAAAAACGAGAAAATTTATCGATGAAAACTCCTTGAGACAATTGAGAGGAGATTGATTAAAAGACTGGGTTGATTAATCCGAAATGCATACCCTGATCATTGGTGCCAGTAATTCCAATCAGATAAGTCCTTTATTCCTTTTCCAACAGTCATCCAAAAATTGGATTTTTCTTTTTATTCTATAATTGTCGAAATCAGCGTATTTCGTTACTAATAATCTTACTTTCTCCAAGCTTTGAGATAAGTTTTATTCCAAACAAATAAGAAGGAATGTCAAGGTATACTACCAAGATTCAAGGTTACAAAATACAGCCACGAAAGGTGGGAGATAAAATACGGGTGTAAGAAAAATGAAATCAAAAGTGGATCAGCAAAGTCAAAAGAGGCACATGATTACAGTTGAAAGGTTTTGAAGGAAAACACACAGAGGGAAATCCTATAGTCAAGGATCAATTACAAAGGCAAAACAGTCTTTTCAATCATTCCAAGGCAATAAAGAGAGACGAAGAGAAACATCACCATCTGCAAGAATACCACAGCCAACCACCCTGCTTTAAACTAACGAAGTTTTCTTTGATTTAAAACAGGGGCAAAAACAATATTTGTGTTAGGAAATACCTGGCAAAAGAAATTGAAGAAGTCAGGCGTCCACCTGGAGAATGAGGACAGAGAATTAAAGAAGTCAGGCGTCCACCTGGAAAATGAGGATGAGAAGAGAAGAAATCAGGCGTCCACCTGGAGAATGAGGACAAAGAAAAGAAGAAGTCAGGCGTCCACCTGGAGAATGAGGATGAAAATTGAAGAAGTCAGGCGTCCACCTGGAGAATGAGGATAAGAAAAGAAGAAGTCAGGCGTCCACCTGGAGAATGAGGATGAAAATTGAAGAAGTCAGGCGTCCACCTGGAGAACCACCCTGCTTTAAACTAACGAAGTTTTCTTTGATTTAAAACAGGGGCAAAAACAATATTTGTGTTAGGAAATACCTGGCAAAAGAATTGAAGAAGTCAGGCGTCCACCTGGAAAATGAGGATGAGAAGAGAAGAAATCAGGCGTCCACCTGGAGAATGAGGACAAAGAAAAGAAGAAGTCAGGCGTCCACCTGGAGAATGAGGATGAAAATTGAAGAAGTTAGGCGTCCACCTGGAGAATGAGGATAAGAAAAGAAGAAGTCAGGCGTCCACCTGGAGAATGAGGATGAAAATTGAAGAAGTCAGGCGTCCACCTGGAGAATGAGGATGAGAAAAGAAGAAGTCAGGCGTCCACCTGGAGAATGAGGATGAAAGAAGAAGAAGTCAGGCGTCCACCTGGAGAATGAGGATGAAGAATTAAAGAAGTCAGGCGTCCACCTGGAGAATGAGGATGAGAATTGAAGAAGTCAGGCGTCCACCTGGAGAATGAGGATGAGAATTGAAGAAGTCAGGCGTCCACCTGGAGAATGAGGATGAGAATTGAAGAAGTCAGGCGTCCACCTGGAGAATGAGGATGAGAATTGAAGAAGTCAGGCGTCCACCTGGAGAATGAGGATGAGAATTAAAGAAATCAGGCGTCCACCTGGAGAATGAGGATGAGAATTAAAGAAATCAGGCGTCCACCTGGAGAATGAGGATGAAAATTAAAGAAGTCAGGCGTCCACCTGGAGAATGAGGATGAGAAAAAGAAGAAGTCAGGCGTCCACCTGGAGAATGAGGATGAAGGAAGAAAAGAAGCAGTCAAGGCACCCACCTGAAGAACGAGGGAATGCAATTGAAGTGTTGAAACCAAAAGCCCACTCATGTGAGAAAGGAGCACACTTAGAATCAATAAAGCAGAGGAGTCCAACAGAATCCCCAGCAAGAAACAACAAGAGTTCCAAAAGGAATACGGAATAAGCCAAATGCCCAAGAGTCACCAAGATATCAAGACAACAAGAAACGCAAGGGCATGATCTAGATAAGATTTTTATAATTCATGTACCATAGTCTAGTTTAAATTTTTGTATTTCCTTTAAAGTAAGGTGTAATAAGGAGGTCAGCAAACAGTAAAAACAGCACGAAGCAGCAGTAACATCACAGTCCCGCGGTAGTCCCAGCTACCCCAAAGTTCCCGAACTACATTGACCTGATTCCTTTATAGCCAAGGATATGTAGGAAACCTTTGAAGCAGAGGTTCGGTCAAATCTTTCTAAAAATGCTTCCCACGGAGTATTCGAACGGGCAAAAATCGCTCGTGTCCGCTCACTTTATCTTTGTACGAAAACTCTTCAAGTTTCCGCACAAAGAGGGGCAGCTGTGAGCACGTAATTTTTGCCTTACGAAAAACTACTCCAAAATAAATCAAAAAATAAAATAAATTTCTTTTACTGTGTAATTTCTGAATTTTTGCGTGGTGTTAAATATTTGTTTATGTCCGTAAAATGTTTGTTTTGTTATAATTAAACAAAATAAAAATAAAAATACATGTTTCATGTATATCTAGGATTTAAGTACGCATTTAATTAAGTTAATTTAAATAAAATCACAAAAATATGCATTAATTCTATTTCAAATGTTTCATTGTTTGATTGATGTTTTGTCTATGTGTTAAATAATTATTATAGATTGATTAATATATTTTTGAGAAGTTAAAATTATATTATAGTTAATATTATTGTAATTTTGTTTTTTTTTATTAGGATTTTTATTAATTAATAAAATCAGAAAATGCATACAAGTTATAAGATTTGGACCTGGATTAAAATCCAGGCCCAAATCAATTGAATCCCTTTCACAGCCCAATCCAAAACAGCCCTGTCCGGTCCAATTCAAGCAGAATCAAACGACGTCGTTTGGTCACCCCTTATCAAGGGCCGTTGGATTAAATACAACCAACGGCCAAGATCTCATCACCCTAACCCAAGACCCTTACCCGACCCACTGCCCCGGTTCAACCCGTCCCCCTAACTTAAACCAAACGACACCGTTTGGTTAAGTGTGTAGATCTCAACCCTCCATTCTACCTGATCCAACGGATAACATCAGTCCACCCCACCCCTATATAAATCCCAAACCCTTACCCCGGCCCCTAACTAAACACCCCCCCCCATCCTCTCCTGTTCATCGTCTTCCCAAACCCCCAATCCTAACCCTAGCCGCCCTAGGATTCCTTCGCCTGAAACCCGGCGGCATCAACGCCGCCGGTCACCACCTTAACACCCTATGACCCCCTGAACACCC
This sequence comes from Nicotiana tabacum, assembly GCF_000715075.1. Lineage (NCBI taxonomy): Eukaryota > Viridiplantae > Streptophyta > Magnoliopsida > Solanales > Solanaceae > Nicotiana > Nicotiana tabacum. Next base: position 12,015,550 of record NC_134088.1, on the reverse strand, counting down.
TCTATCCGAATATGTTACCAGCTTGGTTCGAATCTCCCGGGAGGTTCTCGAATCTTCATTTGAAGATTCGAGCCAAGTTCAGATCTAGACCTAACAGTCCCAAATCGACACCACAGCTTCCCCTAGTCACCCTGAATATGGATCTATCGTTTGTTTGGTTCGAATCAGTGCGGAACTTCTCGAATCTTCTTTTGAAGATTCGGACCAAACAAAAATTTACCCAGATCTGTTTCAAACTCACACCAGTTACCCTCCTGGCCTCCCTCGTGCCTAGAATATCTTTGGTTCTTCTCGAATCTGACCAGAAATGGTTAAATCCCAAATCGAGTTTTTAAGAACCCTAAAAAATACCAAACTTCCGGATTCGGTTCAGATTATGATGAAGATTGAGGTTTAATCGACCTTAGTCGAAGTATTTTCAGTGGAAAATACTTCGACTAAGGTCAGTTTGATTTCAAACAAAAAATCCGAAATCCAAGTTGAGTTCGAGTCAGAATAAAATTAAAGTTCAGAGGTATTTTTATATTTATTTTTGTGTATTCTAGGTGTATTGTTGTCCGTATTAATAGCTTGTTAATTTTTCATATTTGTTTTGATCAATTCTGTCATTTCTGTCTATTTAATCCGAATGTGAATTGTTTCTGTTGGTTGTGGTTATTTACAATGTGTGTAATCGACTCGATTAAGTTCGTCGATTAGTTATATTACGAATTTTTCATTTTTCTGAAAATGTTGACTGAAACAGTCTGATTCTATTGTTTGGACTAATTATTGACAAATGTTGTAAATAGTCAATTGATTAGTATTCGTCACTTAAATCATGTTTGTTTATGAATTAGTGAATTCAAATGTATGCTGTATTGTTGTTTTCTAAACGGGACATTGTCAGTATATTGACAATGTTCCTGTATTTGTTTGCTTTTAATTCAGTTTTGAATTCCAGTTGAAAAAAATCCTGCATGTTCTGTATAATGTTAAGTTTGTTTTTATTCAATTGATAATTCCCTGTTTTAATTCAGTTTTTGTCAGTCAGCTATTAGAGATGTAATACTGTTTCAAAATCATAGGATTGGTTATAGCTGTAAATCAGGAGATAATTAAGTTTGTACAGATTTTAGAAACTGTTTTGCTATAGGTTCTGATTTTTCAGTAATAACATCAAGATTTCAGGGGCACTTCTGGGAATGAAACAGTAAAAAACAGGGTGTTAGTACTAGTATATTATAATGTAATGTTAGTGGCTATTAGTTAATGATACTAATGGGGAACAAGAGATAATGAGCTGCTGAAAATCAGGGAAAAGGTTTTACATAATGGGATTTTCTGTTTTTTTTTTAAAAGAAGAAGGGGGTCCAAGAAGCACTCAAATTGCCTAGGACCAGCCCTGTATAAATACAGGAGCTGGACAGACAGTGAGGGAGAGAATTTTGAGTGAGAAAGAGAGAATTTTAAGAGAGAAAAAACAGAATTCTGAAGAAAAAACAGAATTTTCAGAAGAGAAGTTCTAAGGGCAGAAATTTTCAGAGGGAAGATTTTAATAAAGAAAAAAGAAAGGCAGAGAGAATTTTTAAGAGATTTTGAGGGCTGAGATTTTAAAGAAAGGAAACAGAAAATAGAACACTCACATATACACTCACACACAGATACAGCAGCAGAAACAGAAAATCAGAAACAAACTGAATTTGTAACTGAAGAAAGGCTGAAATCTGAAATATTGTTCTTGTGTTGAATATGTTCAATTTTGTGTGATTCCACTGTTCAGTTAAAATCTGAAGTGTCTTTCAAATATCTTACTGTGCATCTGGGCTCTTCGAATCCTATTCTTGATCAGATTTACTGTGTTATCAGTATATTCTACTGAATTTGTTACTGCTGTAACTGCTGAACTTACTTCTTCTACCTCCATTTTCAGGTATATGTCTTTTAAATTTTAAGTTGGAAAGAGATTCAACATGACTTGTTGATAAATCTTGAACTGAAAGTCTATTTTTATTTGTCCAAGTTCATCAATTTAAATTTCATTTTTGTTTCCTGTTAGTTAATTAGTAGTAAATTCAATTTGATAGCTATGGGCTATTTGTCTTACTTCAAAAGTTTGTATAAAGGTTTGTAATAATATTAGTTCATTATCTCATTAGTTTAATAAATTGTCAAGACAGGGAGTAAGGCATAAAAATGGACCATTGATTGCATCCCTTAATACTATTAACTAAATGCAAAGATAAAGAAGTTACATTAGTAGAATATCTTGTAATGAGTATGATTTTGTTTAGATTGGTATAAGTTATTATATGGTATGATGACAGGTATAATCATATGAGTAAAGTAAGTTGGTATAGCTCGTCATGATGACAGAACGTTATGAATGCTTACGCCAAATAGTCGGGTTGCATGTAGTGTAACTTTGTTAAATTAACTTGCATAATAATTCCCTTTCTACAAATTCGATGCTTATCTACTTTCATAAAACAAAGTGACCAAGTAATTAGGCCTATTAGATTAAAAGCAAGTGTATGAGAATGAAAAGAGATGTACAAGCATAGATTGCCACATTTTACATCATTGATAATTAGAAATAGAATTTGCATTAAGTAAACAATGAAAATTCTCGGAAAATATTTCCTTCCCCTTATGAATCATTTATTTTCAGTTTCATATGCCATTTATTCTTTGGCATGTATATATATATATATATATGTCATATATTTTTTTGAAAGATAGTATTAATCATATTTTTATTATGTCCTTTGAATTTGAACAGTTGGAATAAATTATTTATATTCGGAAAATATAATCAACGGTCAACATTTAATATTGTAAATTCTTTAAAACCTTAAATGGGAATTTATCATGATTTTCACATAAAAATGTATGGATATAATGAATAATTTGCGGGAAAATCCTTAATATCATTGCAAATATTTTTGCGCAATTAGGGATACGTTCGCGTACCTTGATTATATTTTTTTAAAAAAAGCAAAAAAATTCGGATTATGCGTACGCGCAATTTCGAACGAATATTTAATAAAAGGATTTATCCAAAGGCGTTAAATCAATTTCATAAAAAACCCGAGATGTACGGTTCACTATTCAAGAAAAATAAATATTCTTGATTCAAAACAATCTCGGAGAAATGATTGCTTAATATATTATAAAAAATTATTGTGTACACGTACGCGTGACACAATTCCGCATTTTTTAATTTATAACACGAATATACGTACGCGTAATTCGATTCAAAGAAGGTTTCTCAATCGTAATAAGTATAAGCAGTAGTAAAATCAGATAACATCAATATTTAATAAAATCAAGTTGATTAAGCCAATAATAAAAACAGTTAAGCGACCGTGCTAGAACCACGGAATTCGGAAATGCCTAACACCTTCTTCCGGATTAACAGAATTCCTTACTCAGGATTTCTGGTTCGCAGAAAAATAAACAGAGTCATATTCTCCTCGATTCAGGGATTATAATTGGTGACTTGGGACGCCTCAAAATTCCCAGGTGGCGACTCTGAAACAAATAAACAAATCCCGTTTCGACTGTCCTTTAATTGGAGAAAACTCCCCACGCGCCCCGCGGGCGCGGGAAAGAGGAGGTGCGACAGCCATGAGTTTTGCCAAAATAAATTTGGGATTTATTTGGCAAATTCATGTTTGACCATAAATTTTGTCCACATTTTGGCAAAATCCGAAATCCCAAAATCACCCCAATTGTTGGTTTGGGCCAAAATCTCAAAACTTGGGAATTATATACATGTTTTTCCAAAATAAAGTTGAGAAATATGTTTTAAAAACGTATGTCCAAACACATTTTCATCTTCAAACCAAATTTCACCCAAATTAAATTTTGGAATCTATGGCCAGACGCTAGCTAAAATTGTGTAGAAAGATCTTGAGTTTCAGGCAGGGGTGTACCAAAAAAATCGATAAACCGCACCAAAACGATAATTCGAGTCAAATCGGAAAAGAAATCCAATGTGGTTTGGTTTGGTATTAGAAAAAAAAACCAACCATAATTGGTTTGGTTTGGTTTTAATTAAAAAAACGACTAACCGAAACCATTTTTTTTAAAATATTTTATGCGTATCAATATTTATTGTAATGTAATTTATAAATATTTATTGTAATATAATTTATAAATATTTCTTAAACTTTTTCATCATTTTATCATTTAATGCATTATTTCAAGCATGTACTTAACATTCTTGAATGATCCAAAAAGGTTTATAGCACATAAATATAGTAACTCAAATAAAGTTCAAATCAATATTAATACTAACAAAATAAATTCAATCCAACACTAGAAATGACAATAGTACTGGATATCTATTTTTAATTTTGCATTGGTTTATAATGAAAACGCATAACTTAATTTATCGTTTTCCTTAGTGCTTATTCATGTAATTAATAGTACTTGTTAGATTTACTTAATTTAGCATGACTTATATAGTACTTTTAGATTATGTTCATTTTTATTATGGCTTATTAATTAGCAATATTTATTTTATGCGATTTTATTACCTTTTTATTGAATATTTTAGTACAATGCTACGACTCATCCATATTATTGTATAGTAGATTATATTACACGCACTGGTAACCTCAGTCATAAGCGTTTTATTATACACGATTTGAACGAGTGTAAGTGTTCAATTGGCAAAATGATAAGTTTGGGGACCGGCATGACAAAGTGGCACAAGTATAAATGCTATTTAGCATTTACTTTACCTATCTATTAAGTTGTTCATTGAAATCTACCTGATCGGTATAAATTTTTCTGTGTTGTTTGCTTTAACAAAGGGTTCTTCAAATTTACAACTTTAATTTCGATCATATCACCCCAAATTTACTCCAAATGATCTCAAATTTGAAATAAAGCTTCCAAATACCAACACAATAATTCTCAATCAATAATTTAGTCAAATTACACCAAATCAAAAAGACTTAATTCGTCTTCTCACTACAAGAAAGAAGGCCTTTCGCAACAATAATTTTTGTTGCTATATATTCAATGGTGTTGCCAAAAGTATTTGTGGCAACAATAAAAAAGTCGTTGCACACTGTTGCAGTAAACACCGATGGAAAAAGTATATGCAACAATAGAAAATATTGTGGCCAAAAGTGTACCTAGCGCAATAATATGTACCGTTGCCATAAGTTATTTGTTGTTGGTAGAAGGCCAATAAAGTCGTGGATTATGAAGATATGTAGCAATAAAAATTATTGTTGTGACAAAATTAGCTTTTTACCAACAATATCAGTTGTTGCTAAAAAAATTGGCGGTAAAGTTAATAGTCTGTTATCAAGACTTTTAGCAACAACTATTATTGTGGTAATAATTACTTTTTTGCCAACAAATTCTCTAGTACTACTTTAGCAACAATTTATGAGTTGTTACTAAATACACAATTCATATATTCTTTAAATTTTCATCAAATGCATATATATATATATATATATATATATATATATATATATATATATATATAAAGAGAGAGACATATATTTGATGCAGTGGATATACTCACTTTCAAAAATTAAATAGTCCTAAAAAGTATTTTTTAACTAACAAAACGAACAAAAGCATCATATATCCACGGTCCTTAAGTTTTATTCTAATAGTAACCCGTAAAACAAATCTTCTTCCAACAGCTTGTGCATTACATGAACTGGATTGCCAGGAATGTTGATTTACGCATGCTCATCCTAAAAAGAAGATAAATATAATTAGATTTTGATAAAAAGAAGCAATAGAATACAAAAGTGTAAAATAAAAGCAGTGAAAACTTGTTTAACTGCAGAAGAGGAATTGAGGAAAAGAAGTGGGACAGGAAAAAGATCAAAGAGGAAAACGTGTATACGTTTTTTCAGCTCAAAATTTCATGCTCCTAAATTATATTTTTAGAGTTCTTGATTATTTAACTGCATTGAAGATTCAAATAATCCTCTTGGTGCAAATTTTCCTATGTAAAATAGTAGTGGAACAGGAAAAAGATCATCACTGCCTTTTTATGGCGCATCTATCCATACCGAATAAACAACACACACACACAAACACAACGTAAAGATAGAGATGTCGTTGTTGATTTTTTGATAACGGAGGAAAATCAATGGTGAACAGAGAGGGGCAACCACCCTCTTAAAGAAAATCCTAATACTCTATATTTTGCCTCATTTCTTTTTCTTTCTTTCTGGGCTAACATTTCCTTTTTGGGAAAATTCTTCGGGTTTTTTCTTTTTTGGACTCTTGAACAGGATCTGTTCTATAAGCTCTTGTATCCATGTGTTCTAAGGAGATAGGAAACCAACTCTAAGTGAATGAAATGTGGCAATGAGCCATACTGTAGTAAGTAAAAAAACGAAATCCAACTAAATTGTCTTAGTTAATTATATATGTTAGATAATACTCATATATTATCAAAAAACAGTACACATAAAAAATTATTTTTCAAGACTTACATGAAATAACTGCAACATCTTAAGAAAAAAAAAAAAAATATGTAAGCAGTGTAAGGTTGATTAAAGTACTCCCCAAAAGAAAGTTGCATCAGAACCTACTAAATACTCCCAGAGACACAATACTATAGTCGAAACAAAATACTAGACAAAGATTGATTTATACAAATAGACTCATTTGCATATACAGCCTACAAACTTCCTTTCACATGAAATAGAACAAGTTTACTCACCATGCTATCATTCACAAGACTTGTAGGACTTGTCTCATTCGAACCATTTAAATTAGCAATCATGTCAAAAATTGCAGCAGGAAGTCCAGCCTATTAAACATCGTACAACGAAACTTAAACATGATAGAACCTAGAAGAAGCTAATTTATAATATAAAAAATACTAGAATAAGTTTCCTTTAGCAGAACACAATAGTTTTCTGAGTTTCAAATGTAAAATTGTGGGATGTCTGTAGGGGTGACACTAAAACTTGCATATTGACTGAAATCAGAGAAATATTTAAGCTGAAAAGGACTAGAAGGAACATTTATGCTGAAATGGACTAGAGTACAGTAAAAATAAGAACATGGAATATGTGCCCTAAGATTTCTGCATTCTCACTCAAGGTCTATCTTATTAGGGAAATTAGTTAAAAAGAATTTAAAGTTAAAGATTTGGATTAAAAATTTGTCATCTAATGCATGAAAACTGCCCAGTTTGTCATCTAGAGCACCAACATTTTGATTGAACTTCATTAATCTCTGACTTGGTGAATACTTTTACTAAAATTCAAGCAATTTTAACCTAAATATTCTCTTACTCTACATAGAGGACTGGAGCAGAAACTCTAAAGAATTTTTCCTTTTAACAATTTTAAATAAATATATAAAATAATTCATGAAGAAAAGCAAACTACCAGGATAGAAGGTTTAGAGACGAATATTTCAATTCACTAGAAGCTAAAACGATAGGATAGTAATATAACCATTCTGAAAAAATTGAACAGAACAGTTGACTAATTTTTCCTTAGAGAAGTGTAAAATTCAAACCTAAGTATGTAGTAATGTACTCGTTAGCTTCAATTCCAGGAAAAGTGATGCTATCTCTTTTATTTTCAAGTAGTTTAATAAAATTATACATAGGATAAAAAGCAGGTAATTGAAACTTTAACGTCTTAAACAAACTAAATACCTCGGAACTTTGTATATGGGATACTATTGCCATCATGCCCTGTTTTAACATTTTTTGATCACTCAATAAACGAGCCTCTATGACTTCTCATTTTTTCCGCTCCTCCTCAAATTGATTTTTCAATTCTATTAATTTGTACTCTACACTCTCTCGTTTAAGATGTTCTTCTTTCACCTCCTTCTTTGTGCTTGCAGCTGCTCTTGATCACATGCATAGATCTCCTACTAGCTGGCTTGACTCCCGATCCTTGACCGCGGCAATATCCTGACTTTTCACCAACAAGTTTCATAAAAGCAGCATTAACAATAGGGTCCTCATCAGTACCCTCTTCCACTTCTTGAATTTGTTCAGCAAAAATTTCTGTCAGCTTATCCTACAAACAATTATATAAACTTTCAATATTTGTTTCAATCGGCTCATATTCAAGGATAAATATAAGAGTTTAGTATGTACATTAAATTTAACAGAGGAATCATTAATCCAATGTCCTGACTTCATGTGAGTCATTTTCCAAAGTTTTTGAAAATTTGGCTCCTTACCGCCCAGACCCCACTTGTGGGATTATACTGGGTCGTTGTTGTTGTTGGCTCCTTACCGGTTATTGAATCTCTCTATGTAACGACCCGCTCGGTCGTTTGGCCATTTAGAACCTCGTTCCCTTAAATAAAACTTTTCGTGCTTGCTTTAGCTAATTTACGACTTGCGCGGATAGTTGGTTCGGAATTTGGAAGAGTTTTGAGTGAAATATGCCCATTTGATTCCTTAGGATTTTCTTAAAAGACTAAGTTTGACTTTGGTCAATATTTTGAGCAAACAGACTCGAATTTGTGATTTGTCGGTCCTGGAGGGTCCGTGGGAAAATATGGGACCTGGGCGTATGCCCAGAATCGAATTCCGAGGTCCCTAGCCCAAGTAATGAATTTTTATTAGAAATTATTAATTTGAAGTTTTAAGGATTTAAAGAAACTAATTAATGATTGATTTCATGGGTATCGGGCTCGTATGTTGGTTCCAAAGCCCGGTACAGGTCCGAAATATCATTTAAGACTTGTCCGTAAGATTTGATGTTAATCCGAGTAGTTTAAGGGCGTTTGGCCCGTTAGAGGAAAATTAAGAACTTGAAGTTCATAAGTTTGATTCATTTGGTTTTAGAGGGTGATTCCTAGATTTAGCATTGTTTCGGGTGTTCCAGAGGTTCGAATAGGTCCGTCTCATGATTTCAGACTTGTCGGTATGTTCGGGTGGGCCCGGGAGCCTCGAGCGTCAATCGGACGAGGCTTGAGTGAAGTGCAAAATTTTGGAAAGAGGTGAAGCTGCTACTTCTGTTATAACCGCACCTGCGGTTGGTGGACCGCAGGTGCAAGACCGTAGAAGCGGCAGCCCAGGGCAGGCTAGGCCATGAACCACAGAAGCGGCTCCGCAGATGCGGCCTGGAGACATCAGAAGCATTCCTAGCTCTTTTGGCCCATTTTCGCAGATGCGGCCCATATCTCGCAGATGCGGTCCCCTGACCGCAGATGCGGAAATCGTTGAAGCGATGAGGTTCAATTAATACGGGTCCTAAGTCATTTTTATCACATTTTCACTCCTCCATTGGGCGATTTTAGAGCTTTTGAGAGAAGAACTTCACCTAACATTTTGAGGTAAGTGTGTTCTACCTATTTCTAGCTTAATACTTATGTCTTAGGTAGGTTAAACACTAGTATTAAGATGAAATCATGGGGTTAGAGCAAAATCCTAGGGTTTTAATAAAACTTAGATTAACCACGAAATTTGTTACGGAATAAATTAGAAATAATATATTATTAATCCGTAGGTTGTAGACAATAACTTCGTTTGAAAAATCTCGGAATCCGGGCATGTGGGCCCGGGTTCGGATTTTAGGAAACTTGTGTTAATGGTTGGAAAATTGCTTAAATAGCTAGAATTTGATCTTGGGAGTCTATACTGACTAGTTCTTCCTTGATTTAATTAGTTTGGGATCATTCGGCTTCGAATTGAGGGCTTGGACTCGTTCTTGGTATTGGAAGTGCACTTTGGAGCGAGGTGAGTCTCCTTTCTAACCTTGTAAGAGGGAATTATCCCCATAGGTGTAATAATTGAATTAATTGCTATTATATGTAGGGGCTACGTATGCACTAGGTGATGAGAGTCCGTTCGTAGCGGCTATTATATTAAGTCCGGGTAGTCTAGGACCCAAAAGCATTCTGTACGTGATGTTCTTGAGAATTGATGATAAATTCGGATTAGTATAAATTATTTTGATTAAGGTAAAAGTGACTAGTGGAGGAACTTTATCCTGTTTGAACTTTTAAAAGAGAATTTGGATATTCCTGTGAATAACTACTCCTCAGATATATATTATTGTCTGCTTGTTGATGAGCTTATTTATATTTGACCGCGTCGCACGTGTGCTTCGCGAGCAGGGTAATAGATGCATTTATGGTTCGAGTCGTTCGACCCTCAGCAGTGCACAATTTACTTTTATGTTGGATCGGGTCGTACGTCCCTCGGTGTTACTTGCGCATGTTTTTGCTTAGTATTTTCTTTGTGGACTGAACTTCATATCTGCTTGACATATAGATGGATACCCATGATAGTATTTGGAAAAGAACTGTTATTCCATGCTTATTAATGCTAATAACTTGTTCTAACCCTGCTTATTATAAATTCTTCTCATATTATTTGACCCCACTAAGTATCGAGGCGACCTCTCGTCTCTACTTCTTCGAGATTAGACGGGATACTTACTAGGTACATATTGCTTATGTACTCATACTACACTTCTGTACTTAATTTTACAGGATCTGAGGTAGGTGTATCTGGCTATCAGTCTGGTGTGCATCCCTGAGCGGACTCGAGACTTCTACGGTGAGCTGCTTCCCTTCCATGCCATTCAGCATCCTGAAGAAGTCTTTCTTATGTATTTTTGCTATCTATTCTGTTTCGGACAGTAGGATAGTGAGATTCTTTTGTATATTCTACTAGTTGCCCACAGCTTGTGACACCAGGTCTTGACACACACATTAGTAGACTGTATCGTTTTGGGGTTGTATGATTATCATGACCTTATTTAATCATTTCTGATTTTATTTCAACTTAAACAATTATTTCAACTATTTTGGGTAAAGGCAAATAAACGTTTATTTAGTATTTTTCTGCGTTGGCTTGCCCGACAATGGTGTTGGGCGCCATCATGACCTATTATGGAAATGGATCGTGACACTCTAGCAAAACAAATTATACTATGTTATTGAAGCCAAAATTATCAAAATTAGTCAAAACAAAGACATCTTACCGCATCAAAAGATACTGCTTGGAAGGACTTTCTGCACAAATATGAATCATTTCTTGTTTTCCCTTGTTAGTTTTATTTCATGCACTCATTTACTGTATGAATATATTTTAATTTAAGTAAGAAAGTATAATAAGACACTAAGAAATATTATAAAGTTAAATCCATTCAATTTTGATGTACTCCTAATCACCTTAAAAGCATTAGAACTGAAATAGTTGTCACGACCCTAAACCCGGACCCGATTGTGATGGCGCCTCTCGTAAAGACAAGGTCAGCCAACACTTTCCATTCCAGTGTTCAACAGTTAAACATTAAGAAACAGTCTATAGCACGACAAAATAATCCAAAGTTTAAGCAAATAATAGCATAATGTGCAGAATACAACCCAACACAGCCCGATACCGGGGTCTCACTAGTCATGAGCGTCTAAACAATCCGGAATACTCAGAGAAAACTAGAGAGTTTAATACAGAAAATAAGAACATGGAGAAATAAGATATGGTAGAAGCTTCGGGCTGCAAACGCTGAAAGCTACCTAGAGACTCCTCGGATCCGCTTGAGCTGGAAAGATCAGCACTCGGTAGTGGGACTAGACACGCCTAAATCTGCACACAGGGTGCAGGAAGTAAAGTGAGTATTCCAACTCAGTGAGTAATAATCATAAATAAAGATTGAAAGCAGGAACACACGTAAGCACATTGCCGACTATAATGAAGCAGTAAAATAAGTAATAACAGTAACTCAGTAAAAATATGAGAAAAGCCATTTCATTCAACTTAAACTTCATAAAAGCCTTTCTAGCAATTAAACAAATAATGACAGTCAATTAAGAAAGATAATACATAAAGGTTCACTACTGGGGCACAGTATCAACAATTCTGCCCCTCGGGAAATTCTCAGAACAACACCAGCCTCTCGGGATACATCTCACATCACATGGCTACCCGCGCTCACTAGGGGTGTGCAGACTCCTAGAGGGGCCCCTTATGTCCCAAGCGCAATATCAATCCATCTCGTGGCGCCATCACTAGGCTCTCGGCCTCATATTAATCAAGCCACTGCGTGGTGTACATATCTCAGGCCCTCGGCCTCAAATTATGATCAGTGTTTCCTCACAACATTGGTCATCGGCCTTACTCAGTCAAAAAATCCTCAAAAGCCACTCGGCAGTAGTAAAATAGGATTTCTCAGCCCAATTATCATTTAAAAGATCATATAAGTGTTAAAACATAGTAAACATGGCTGAGTATGAATACAGTGAAATACATCATGACCGAGTTCAAGTATATAGTCAAAATAGTGAGGAAATATCAATAAAAATCCCCGAAGGATTCAATAGTTGGCACGAGGCCCAAATATGGCATTCAGCCCAAATAATGATGATAGCAAATAGATTTCACTCAAACACGCGGTAAAATAGTCATTTGGGACGGACTAAGTCACAATCCTCAACAGTGCACGACCCCACGCTCGTCATCAAGCGTGTGCGTCACCTCAATACAGCACAAAGATGTGCAATCCGGGGCTTCATACCCTCAAAACATCATTTACAATTATTACTCACCTCAAACGGGTCAAATCTCTAGCTCGCGATGCCTTTGCCCCTCGAATCGGCCTCCACTTGCGTCGAATCTATCTAAAATCAGAATCATGACATCAAAATATGCTAAGGGAACGAAGCCCAAGCGAAAATAATCAATATACGACACAAATCCCGAAATTACCAAAACTCGACCCATGTCTCGGAATTCAATAAAATTTACATCAATGGATTCCTTATCTCCCCACGAGTTCATACATATCAAAAGTTCTGAAATCCGACCTCAAATGGTCCTTCAAATCCTCAAGTCTAGGTCTCCAATACCAAGCTCTAGTTTCCCCAATTTTAACCCTTAAATTTCATTAATTATAGCTCTAATCCGTGAAATAATAGCATAGGAACGAGTTTTAGGTCCAAAATCCTTACCTCAATGAAGTTCCCGTGAAATACCTCGTCAAAATCGTGCAAAAAGCTCCAAAGCCGACTCAAAAATGATGAAATAGCTCAAAAATCGTGGAGGACACAATTTATACCTTCTGGCCCAGGCATTTTCACATCTGCGACCAATATACCACTTCTGCGGTACCGCATTTGCGGTCAACCAACCGCTTCTGCGGTTTTCACTTAAGTTCCCAGGTTTCCGCATCTGCGACATTGCAGATGCAGTCCTCCTAACCGTTTTTGCGGTTTCCTACCTACTTCCCAGTTTCCTCTTCTGCGACCATTTTCCTGCATATGTGGCGTCGCACCTGCGGTCCCCAATCCGTAGGTGCAGAAATACCCGAAGCAGTAAAAATCTGTAGATCACCAAAAACTCCAACTGTCACGACCCGAATTTCCCACCCTCGGGAGTCGTGATGGCGCCTACTAATGTGAGCTAGGCAAGCCAATCCTTAACTACTTACTTCATTATCCAATTATTTCTTTTTAACAAAAACAAGACGATAACAAAAAAATAGCAGAACTTTAAATAATTAAGCGGAAGATAACAATTAAATATCTAAATTCTGCATCTATTACAACTCTTAAAACCAAAAGCACCCAAAACCTGTTGTCACAGTATCACAGACGGCCTAAGATTTACTACATACAAAGTCTAAAGAAAATGACAATACAGTGTTTCTGAATAAAAGGAAAATGAAATAGGAAATAGAGGTATAGGGAGATGTCAGGGCCTGCGGACGCCTGCAGGTCTACCTTGGATCTCCGCGTGGACTAAACGTAGCCTCCAACTACGGTCCAAGAGCTGCTCCGGGATCTGCACATAGTGCAGAGTGTAGCATCAACACAACTGACCCCATGTGCTGGTAAGTGTCTAGCCTAACCTCGACGAAGTAGTGACGAGGCTAGGACTAGACTACCAAATAAACCTGTACAATTCAAATATATACAGTGGAAAAGAAATACAGAAATAAACAAGTAAAGATGGGAGGGGGAAACATGCTTCGGGGACTAACATGTAAAAACAGAATATCAAGATAATTATAAAGGAACCCAAAACTCAACCACTAACAAGAATAAGGAAAACAAGGCAGATTTTACTTTCTTTTCACATCTTGTTGCAGACGTGCAACCCGATCCCATTTCCTGTATCTCGTGGTAGGCGTACCACCCGCTCCCATTTTATTACATCTTGTGGTAGGCGTACCACCCACTCCTATTTCATTATGTCTTATGGTAGGCGTACCACCCGCTCCCATTTCATCATATCTTGTGGTAGGCGTACCACCCGCTCCCATTTCATCATTTCTTGTGGTAAGCGTACCACCCGCTCCCATTTACAGGCCAACAATAATCACAAGGAATCCCGGCAAGGAAACAATAATATCAAACAACAATCCCGACAAGGGAACAATGATATCTCAACAATATCCCGGCAAGGGAACAATAATATCTCAACAATATCTCGTCAATGGAACAATAATATCAAACAAACATCCTGGAAAGCGAACAATGATGCTAATAACATGTGAGGCACAATAAACCACAACGGAGTCATAACAATTTATAACACAAAACTCACGGGCATGCTTGACACAGACGTATAGATACTCGTCACCATGCCTATACGTCATACTCCACAATTAACACGTAGCAATTAGACACAACTCCTAATCCCTCAAGCTAAGGTTAAACCAAACACTTACCTCGATACCACGAACACAATTCACGATTCAATTATAGCTTTACCCCTTTATTCCACCACCAATTCGCTCGTATCTAGTCACAAGTTACTTAATTACATCAATAAACGCTAAATGAATCAGTTTGAATGCATGAAAATGAATTTCCCAAAGTTTTGCCTAAAAAGTCAAAAATCGCCCGCGGGCCCACATGGTCAAAACTTGAGGTTTGAACCAAAACCTGATTACCCATTCCCCCACGAACCCAAATATGTAATTTTTTTTAAATCGGACCTCAAATCGAGGTCCAAATCCCTAATTTTTGAAAAACCAAGGTTCTACCCAAAACACTCAATTTCCCCCATGAAAATCATTGATTTTGAGTTGAAATCATGTTAAAAGATGTTAATGATTGAACGAAATGAGTTAAAATTAACTTACAATCGATTTGGAAGAAGAGTTGTTCTTGGAAAATCGCCCTAAGGAGTTTGTGTTTTGAAAAGATGTGAAAAATGGGTTTAAAATCGTCTAAGTATAAAAGTTGCAGGTCTCAGATATGGGAATTGCGAACAGGGGTTCACAAATGCGAACCCCGACCTCTGCTAGCTTGGAAATTGCAAAACGGGGTTCACTTTTACGAACCCTTCAGGAAAATAGGACCTTCGCATTTGCAAACAGCTGGTCGCATTTGCGACTTGGGAATTGCCACAACTTCATCGCATTTGCGACTCAAGGCTGGAACAGGGATTTTTGCATTTGCGAAAGAAATCTCGCATTTGTGAGACTGAGCTGGCCTGGCTTCCTTCGCATTTGCGATCAACCACTCATATTTGCGATATCGCATTTGCGAGTCAGGCTTCACAAATGCGAAGCCTGCAGGCCTGCTATGCACAGCTGAAATCTGCAATTTTTCTAAGTTCAAAATGCACCCCGTGGCCTACCCAAAACTCACTCCAGCCCTCAGGTCTCCAAACCAAATATACACACAACCTCAAAAACTTCCCACAGACTTATTTGTGTGATCAAATCACCATAATAATATCATGAACATCGAATTAAACCTCAAAATCAATGAAATTTCCCAAAACTTCTTTAAACATCAAATTTGCATTTAAGGTCCGAATCACGTCAAATGGACTCTGTTTCTTACAAAACTTCACAGGATTGTCTTAAATCACAAATAAGACATGTACCGGGCGTCGGAACCAAAATACGGGCCCGATACCAATATGTTCTAATCAAAATTCATTTCCAAATCTTATAAACAATTTCAGAAAATAATTTTCTTCAAAAATTTATTTCTTGGGCTTGGGACCTCGAAATTCGATTCCGGGCCTACGCCCAAGTCCCATATTTTCCTACGGACCCTCCGGGACCGTCCAATCACGGGTCCAAGTCCGTTTACCAAAACATTGACCGAAGTCAAATTAATTCTTTTTATAGTCAAAATTTATCATTTTTCATAGATTTTTCACATTTAGGCTTTCTGGCTACGCGCTCGGACTGTGCATGTAAAACGAGGTGATGCTAAAAGAGGTTTTTAAGACCTCGGAATGTAGAATTTCATTTAAAAGGTCATCATATTCTCCACCTCTAAAACAACCGTTCGTCCTCGAAGGGATATAAGAAGGAAGTACCTGAGTCGGGGAAAAAATGGGGATAACGGCTCCGCATATCGGACTCGGACTCCTAGGTCAATGCCTCAAGAGGTTGAACTCTCCACTGAACACGAACAGAAGGAAAACTCTTCGATCTCAACTGAAGAACCTGTCGGTCTAGAATAGCTATTGGCTCCTCCTCATAAGACAAGTCCTTGTCCAACTGGACGGTGCTGAAACTCTGGATGCACGGCTGACAAGCTCGGCAGCAATGCAAGTCTATAAGCCACCTCTCCCACTCGATCAAGAATCTCAAACGGGCCAATGAACCTAGGGCTAAGCTTGCCCTTCTTCCCAAACCTCATCACGCCCTTCATAGGCGACACTCGAACCTTGCAGTTGGCATAACTCTTTTGTCTGGACTGAGCTGTATGAAGCCTATCCTGAATAATTCTGACCTTGTCCAAGGCATCCTGAACCAGATCCGTACCCAACAACCAAGCCTCTCCTAGCTCAAACCATCCAACTGGGGACTAATACCGCCTACCATATAAAGCCTCATAAGGAGCCATCCGAATACTCGACTGGTAGCTGTTTTTGTAGGCAAACTCTGCTAAAGGCAAAAACTGATCCCACGAGCCTCCAAAGTCAATGACACAAACTCGGAGCATATCCTCCAAAATCTGAATGGTCCACTCGGACAGCCCGTCCATCTGATGATGAAACGCTGTGCTCAACTCAACCCGTGTGCCCAACTCTCGCTGAACTTCCCTCCAGAAGCGTGAAGTAAGCTATGTACCTCGGTCCAAAATGATAGACACAGGCACACCATGAAGGCGAACAATCTCCCGGATATAGATCTCAGCCAACCTCTCGGAAGAATAGGAGACTGCCACAGGAATGAAATGCGCTGACTTAGTCAGCCTATCAACAATGATCCATACTGCGTTGAACTTCCTCCGAGTCTGTGGGAGCCCAACAACGAAATCCATAATGATCCGCTCCCACTTCCACTCAGGAAGCTCAATCCTCTGAAATGACCCACTAGGCCTCTAATGTTTGTACTTAACCTGCTGATAATTTAAACACCGAGCCATATATGCAACGATATCCTTCTTCATTCTCCGCCACCAATAATGCTACCGCAAATCCTGATACATCTTTGTGGCGCCCAGATGAATAGAGTACCGGGAACTATGGGCCTCCTCTAAAATCAACTCTCGAAGCCCATCCACATTAGGCACACAAACTCGACCCTGCAATCTCAAAACTCCATCATCACCTAAGGTAACCTGTTTGGCACCTCCGTGTTGCACCGTGTCTCTAAGGACACACAAATGGGGATCATCATACTGCCGATCACGAATACACTCCAATAAAGAAGAACGAGCGACCGTGCAAGCTAAGATCTGATTGGTCTCAGAAACATCCAACCTCACGAACTGATTGGCCAAAGCCTGAATATCCAAAGCAAGCGGTCTCTCACCGACCGGAATATAAGCAAGACTGCCCATTCTGGTTGACTTCCTACTCAAAGCATCAACCACCATATTGGCCTTTCCCGGATGATATAAGATGGTGATATCATAATCCTTCAACAACTCCAACTACCTCATCTGCCTCAAATTCAACTCCTTTTGCTTGAACAAATACTGAAGACTCTTGTGATCCGTGAACACCTCATATGCCACGCCATACAGATAATGCTTCCAAATCTTGAATAATGCTTGAACAATGGTTGCTAACTCCAAATCATGAACCGGATAGTTCTTCTCATGAATCTTCAACTGCCGCGAAGCATAGGCAATGACCTTGCCATCCTGCATCAACACTGCACCAAGTCCAATACGAGATGCATCATAATAAACAGTATAAGGCCCTGAACCTGTGGGCAAAACCAACACCGGTGCCGTAGTCAGAGCTGTCTTGAGCTTCTAAAAGCTCGCATCACACTCATCCGACCATCTGAACTGGGCACCCTTCTTGGTCAACCTGGTCATCGGGGCTGCGATAGATAAAAACCCCTCCACGAACCGATCATAGTAGCCTGCCAATCCCAAGAAACTCCGAATCTCTGTAGCTGATACTGGTTTAGGCCAGTTCTTGACTGCCTCAATCTTCTTCGAATCAACCTGAATACACTCTGCTGATACAACATGACCCAGGAATGCAACTGAACTTAACCAGAACTCACACTTCGAGAACTTAGCATATAACTGACTATCCCTCAAGGTATGAAGAACCACCCTAAGATGCTGCTCGTGCTCCTCCTGGCTATGGGAATATATCAAAATATCATCGATGAAGACTATCACGGACGAATCCAAATAAGGCCTGAACACTCGGTTCATCAAATCCATAAAAGCTTCTGGGGCATTTGTCAACCCGAATGACATCACCAAGAACTCATAATGCCCGTACCGAGTGCAGAAAGCTGTCTTAGGGACATTGGATGCCCTAATCCTCATCAACCCATCCTTCTTCTTAACAAATAACATTGGCGCACCCCAAGGCGAAACATTGGGTCTAATGAAACCCTTCTCAAGCAAGTCTTGCAACTGCTCCTTCAACTCTTTCAACTCAGGCAGAGCCATACGATACGACAGGATAGAAATGGGCTGAGTGACTGGAGCCAATTCAATACAAAAGTCAATATCCCTATCGAGTGGCATACTCGGCAGGTCTGAAGGGAAAACCTCAGGAAACTCATGAACAATGGACACAAAATCAGTAGAAGGAACCTCAGTACTAGAATCACGAACATAGGCCAAGTAGGCCAAACGCCCCTTCTCGACCATACGCCGAGCCTTCACATACGAGATAACACTACGGGTAGAATGACCAGGAGTCCCTCTCCACTCTAATCGAGGTAAACCTGGTAAGGATAAGGTCACAGTCTTGGCATGACAGTCCAAGATAGCGTGTTAAGGTGACAACCAGTCCATCACTAATATGACATCAAAATCGACCATGTCTAGAAGAAGCAAATCTACACGAGTCTCAAGACCCCCAATTACAACTATACATGAACGATGGACTCAATCTACCACAATAGAATTACCTACCGGTGTAGACACATAAATATAATCACTCAAAGAATTACTAGGTATGACCAGATACGGTGCAAAATAAGATGACACATACGAGTACGTAGACCCTGGATCAAATAACACTGAAGCATCTCTATCGCAAACCAGAACCATACCTGTGATAACTGCATCTGAATCCTCAACCTCGGGCCTAGCTGGAAGAGTATAACATCGGGGTTGGGCCCCACCACCCTGAACTACATCTCTGGGATGGCTTGTTGCTGGCTAGCCTCCACCTCTAGTAGTCTGAATTCCACCTCTAGCACCTCTACCTCCACCTCTAACACCTCTACCCCCACCTCTAGTTGGATGGGCGGGCTGTGGAACACTTGGTGCCTGAACCATGGCACGAGAACCCTGATGCTGAGAGCTACTCGGTGCTCGAGGGCAATACCTAGCAATGTGCCTAGTGTCGCCACAAGTAAAACAAGCCCTCGGCTGCTGGGGCTGATGACCCTGGAAACTCTGAAGCGGCAGTGCACTGATAGGAGTTGATGGTGCACTGTAGAACTGCTGATCAGAATACTACATCTGAGAACCACAGCCACCTGAAGCACCGTGAGAAACCTGAAGTGCTGACTGAAAAGGCCTAGGGGGATGGCCACTACTATATGAATCCCTACCTCCAGACGAGGTACTACTGAATTTTCCTGAATGACGGGGCCTCTTGTCCGACCCATGACCACCTCTCTGTGACAAAACCATCTCCACTTTCCTGGCCACATTGGCCGCCTCCTGGAAAGATTTCTCACTCCCAGTCTCCCTAGCCATTTGAAGAAGAATCGGCCGAATAAGTCCATTAATGAACCTCCTCACCCTCTCTCTCTCTCTCTCAGTGGGAAGTATGACAAGAGCAACCCGAGCTAGGTCGATGAATCTGGTCTCATACTCGGTAACAGTCATAGAACCCTGCTGGAGATGCTCAAACTGCCTCCGATAGGCCTCTCTCTGAGTGATGGGGAGAAACTTCTCCAAAAATAGCTGTGTGAACTGCTCCCAAGTCAGAGCTGGCGATCCGGCTGGTCTGGCCAAATAGTAATCCCTCCACCAAGTCTTGGCAGATTCAGACAAGTGAAAAGTAGCAAAATCGACCCCATTGGTCTCAACTATCCCCATGTTCCTGAGAACCTCGTGACAACTGTCTAGATAATCCTGGGGATCCTCAGAAGATGAACCGCTGAAAGTAGTAGTGAAGAGCTTGGTGAACCTATCCAACCTCTACAAAGCATCGACAGACATAACTGCTCCATCACCGGTCTGAGCTACCACACCCGGCTGAACTGCTCCAACTGGCTGAACCACTGGAGTCTGAAACTGGGGAGCTACTTGCTCCAGAGTGCGAGTAGCAGGAGTCTGGGCTCCTCCTCCAGCCTGAGAGACGGCTGGTGCTACAGGAAGCAAACCTGCTAGGGTGACACTCTCTATAAGGCCCACTAGACGGACCAGAGCATCCTAAAGAACTGGGGTAACACTAAACCCCTCTAGGACCTGAGCTGGGCCCACCAGAACTGCTAGGGCCGGATCCTCATCATCAAAATCAACCTGAGGCTCTTCCGCTAGTGCTGCTGCTCGGGGCTGAGTTCTGCCCCTACCTCGGCCTCTATCACGGCCTCGGCCTCATCCTCTACCCCGCGTGGGAGCAGCTGCTGGGGCCTCGGGCTGCTGGTTAGTGGATGAGGAAGCGCGTGTTCTCGCCATCTGCTAAAGAACAGAGTAGAAATTCAATTAGCATTGAGAAACCAAATCGCATGATAAGAAAGAATAAATGTGAAAATTTTCCTAACTTTGTAGCCTCTGGGGATAAATACAGATGTCTCTGTACCGATCCCTCAAACTCTACTAAGCTTGTCCATGAACTGTGAGACCCATGTAACCTAGAGCTTTGATACCAACTTGTCACGACCCAGATTTTCCACCCTCGGGAGTCGTGATGGCGCCTACTAATGTGAGCTAGGCAAGCCAATCCTTAACTACTTACTTCATTATCCAATTACTTCTTTTTAACAAAAACAAGGCGATAACATAAAAAATAGCGGAACTTTAAATAATTAAGCGGAAGACAACAATTAAATATCTAAAATCTGCATCTATTACAACTCTTAAAACCTAAAGCAGACAAAACCTGTTGTCACAGTGTCACAGACGGCCTAAGATTTTCTGCATACAAAGTCTGAAGAAAATGTCAATACACTGTTTCTGAATAAAAGGAAAATGAAACAGGAAATACAGGTAGAGGGAGACGCAAGGGCCTACAGACGCCTGCAGGTCTACCTTGGATCTCCGTGTGGACTGAAGGTAGCCTCCAACTACGGTCCAAGAGCTGCTTCGGGATCAGCACATAGTGCAGAGTGTAGTATCAGCACAGTCGACTTCATGTGCTGGTAAGTGTCTAGCCTAACCTCGGCAAAGTAGTGACGAGGCTAGGACCGAACGACCAAATAAACCTGTGCAGTTCAAATATATACAGCGGAAAAGAAATATTGAAATAAATAAGTAAAGATGGGAGGGGGAAACATGCTTCGGGGACTAACAGGTAAAAACAGGATATCAAGAGAATTATAAAGGAACCCAAAACTCAACCACTAACAAGAATAAGGAAAACAAGGCAGATTTTACTTTCTTTTCACATCTTGTTGCAGGCGTGCAACCCGATCCCATTTCCTGTATCTCGTGGTAGGCGTACCACCCGCTCTTATTTCATTATATCTTGTGGTAGACGTACCACCCGCTCCCATTTCATCATATCTTGTGGTGGGCGTACCACCCGCTCCCATTTCATCATATCTTGTGGAAGGTGTACCACCCGCTCCCATTTCATTATTTCTTGTGGTAGGCGTACCACCCGCTCCCGTTTATAGGCCAACAATAATCACAAGGAATCCCGACAAGGGAACAATAATATCAAACAACCATCCCGAAAAGGGAATAATGATATCTCAACAATATTCCGGCAAGGGAATAATAATATCAAACAAACATCCCGATAAGGGAACAATAATATCTCAACAATATCCCGGCAAGGGAATAATAATATCAAACAAACATCCCGATAAGGGAACAATAATATCTCAACAATATCCCGACAAGGGAACAATAATATCAAACAAACATCCCGGCAAGGGAACAATGATTATAATAACATGTGAGGCACAAAAAATCACAACAGAGTCATAACAATTTATAACACAAGACTCACGGTCATGCTTGACACTGACGTATAGATACTCATCACCATGCCTATAGACACATTAACACATAGCAATTAGACACAACTTCTAATCCCTCAAGCTAAGGTTGGACCAAACACTTACCTCGATGCTACGAACACAATTCACGATTCAACTATAGCTTTACCTCTTGATTCCACCACCAATTCGCTCGTATCTAGTCACAAGTTACTTAATTACATCAATAAACGCTAAATGAATCAATTTGAATGCATGAAAATGAATTTCCCAAAGTTTTGCCCAAAAAGACAAAAATCGCCCCCGAGCCCACATGGTCAAAACCCGAGGTTCCCATTCCCTCACGAACCCAAATATGTAATTTTGTTTTTGAAATCGGACCTCAAATTGAGGTCCAAATCCCCAATTTTTGAAAAACCAAGGTTCTACTCAATTTCCCCCATGAAAATCATTGATTTTGAGTTGAAATCATGTTAAAAGATGTTAATTATTGAACGAAATGAGTTAAAATTAACTTACAATCGATTTGGAAGAAGAGTTGTTCTTGAAAAATTGCCCTAAGGAGTTTGTGTTTTGAAAAGATGTGAAAAATGGGTTTAAAATCGTCCAAGTATAAAAGTTGCAGGTCTCAGATATGGGAATTGCGAACAGGGGTTCGCAATTGCGAACCCCGACCTCTGCTAGCTTGGGAATTGCGAAACAGGGTTCGCATTTGCGAACCCTTTAGGAAAATAGGACGTTCGCATTTGCGAACAGCTGGTCACATTTGCGACCTGGGAATTGTGACAACTTCGTCGCATTTGCGACTCAAGGCTGGAACAGGGATTTTCGCATTTGCAAAAGAAATCTCGCATTTGCGAGACTGAGCTGACATGGCTTCTTTCGCATTTGCGATCAGCCACTCGCATTTGTGAGCCAGGCTTCACAATGCGAAGCCTGCAGGCCTGCTGAAATCTGCAATTTTTCTAAGTTCAAAATGCACCCCGTGGCCTACTCAATACTCACCTTAGCCCTCGGGGCTCCAAACCAAATATACACACAACCTCAAAAACATGCCATGGGCTTATTCTTGTGATCAAATCACCATAATAACATCATGAACATCTAATTAAACCTCAAAATCAATGAAATTTCACAAAACTTCTTTAAACATCAAATTTGCATTTAAGGTCCGAATCACGTCAAATGGACTCTGTTTCTTACCAAACTTCACAGGATTCTCTTAAATCACAAATAAGACATGTACCGGGCGCTGGAACCAAAATACGGGCCCAATATCAACATGTTCTAATCAAAATTCATTTCCAAATCGTATAAACAAATTCAGAAAACAATTTTCTTCAAAAATTCATTTCTCGGGCTTGGGACCTCGAAATTCGATTCCGGGCCTACACCCAAGTCCCATATTTTCCTACAGACCCTCCGGGACCGTACAATTACGGGCCCGGGTCTATTTACCCAAAACATTGACTGAAGTCAAATTAATTCATTTTATAGTCAAAATTTATCGTGTTTTATAGATTTTTCACATTTAGGCTTTTCGGCTACGCGCTCGAACTGTGCATGCAAAACGAGGTGATGCTAAAAGAGGTTTTTAAGACCTCGGAACATAGAATTTCATTTTAAAACAAGTGATGACATCTTGGTTCATCACACCAACTCTCCGTCAACCATCCGAAATCACCTCGAGGCCCCCGGAACCTCAACTGAAAGCACCAACATATCCCAAAACCTTATTCAAACCTATACCAATCTTCAAAATACCTCAAACAACACCAAATCAACCAAAACACATCGGATTCAATCCTAAGTTTCCAAAATCTTCCAAATTCTATTTTTTTATCAAAAACCCAACCAAACCACGTCCGAATGACCTAAAATTTTGCATGCACGTCCCAAATGACACAATGGAATTACTGCAACTCTCAAAATTCCATTTCGACCCCTATATCAAAATCTCGCCTACCAACTGGAAATTGCCAAAAGATCAACTTCGATAATTCGAGCCTAAATCTACTTCGAACCTCCAAAACTTATTCCGATCACGCTCCTATGTCCTAAATCACCTCCCGAAGCTATCCAAACAATCGGAACTCACATCCGATCCCTCTAACACATAAGTCAACATCCGGTTAACTTTTTCAACTTAAGCTTCCTCAAAAGAGACTAAGTGTCTCAAACCTTACCAAATCCTTTCCGAACCCGAGCCAACCAACCCAATCACATATAGAACCGATAGACAAAGCAATAAGAAGGAGAAATGGGGGAAACACAGCGGTAGCTCATGAGACGACTAGCTGGGTTGTCACATCCTCCCAAACTTAATCAATCGTTCATCCTCAAACGAGTCAAGAAACATACCTGAAGTCTCAAATAGGTGAGGATATCTGCTCCGCATCTCCCGCTCGGTCTCCCAGGTAGCCTCCTCCATGGGCCGACCTCTCCACTGCACCTTCACTTAAGCTATATCTTTTGACCTCAACTTCCAAACCTGACGACCCAAAATAGCTACTAGCTCCACATCATAGGTCAAATCATCATCCAACTGAACCGTTCTGAAATCTAGAATATGAGACGGATCCCCAATATACTTCCGGAGCCTAGAAACATGAAATACCGGGTGCACACTCGACAAGCTGGGTGGCAAAACAAGCTCGTAAGCCACCTCCCCAATCCTCCAAAGCACCTCAAAAGGCCTAATGAACCGTGGACTCAATTTCCCTTTCTTCCCAAATCTCATGACACCCTTCATGGGAGAAACCTTCAACA
Source organism: Nicotiana tabacum (assembly GCF_000715075.1). Lineage (NCBI taxonomy): Eukaryota > Viridiplantae > Streptophyta > Magnoliopsida > Solanales > Solanaceae > Nicotiana > Nicotiana tabacum. The sequence continues at coordinate 11,990,306 of NC_134088.1, read as the reverse complement.
GAACCTTCTCACCAACCATGTAGGACACATCTCGAACCTTCCTGTCAGCATAACGCTTTTGCATCGACTGCGCTGTACGAAGCCTCTCCTGAATCACCTTCACCTTTTCTAAAGCATCCTGCACCAAGTCTGTCCCCAATAGCCTAGCCTCACCGGGCTCGAACCAACCAACTGGAGATCTACACTACCTCCCATACAAAGCCTCATATGGAGCCATCTGAATACTCGACTGGTAGTTGTTGTTATAAGCAAACTCTGCAAGCGGTAGAAACTGATCCCATGACCCTCCGCAATCAATGACACAAGCACGCAACATGTCCTCTAATATCTGAATAGTACACTCGGACTGCTCGTCCGTCTGAGGGTAAAAAGTTGTGCTTAACTCAACCAGAGTACCCAACTCTCGCTGCACAGACCTCCAAAACTGCGAAGTGAACTGAGTGCCCCTATCTGAAATGATGGAAACTGGGACACCATGCAAACGAACAATCTCCCGAATATAAATCTCTGCCAACCGCTCTGAAGAATAGGTAGTACACACAGGAATGAATTGCGCGGACGCCAATCCACAATCACCTAAATAGTATCGAACTTCTTCAAAGTATATGGAAGTCCAACTACAAAGTCCATAGTGATCCTCTCCCACTTCCACTCTGGAATATCCATCCGCTGAAACAAGTCACCCGGTCTATGATGCTCATATTTCACCTGCTAACAATTGAGACACAGAGCTACAAATCCCACAATGTCTTTCTTCATTCTCCTCCACCAATAGTGCTGCCTCAAATCCTGATACATCTTCGCGGCACCCGGATGAATGGAATACCGCGAGCTATGGGCCTCCTCCAGAATCAACTCCCGAAGACCATCCACATTGGGCACACATATCCGGCCCTGCATCCTTAACAACCCATCATCACCAATGGTCACATCTCTGACATCATCATGCTGAACTCTGTCCTTAAGGACAAGCAAATGCAGATCATCATATTGGCGCTCTCTGATGCGATCATATAAAGAAGACCTAGAAACCACACAAGCCAATACCCAACTGAGCTTTGAAATATCCAACCTCACAAACTGATTGGCCAAGGCCTGAACATCAACTGCAAGAGGTCTCTCCCCAACTGGAATATATGCCAAACTCCCCATACTCACTGCCTTTTGGCTCAAAGCATCGGCCACTACATTGGCCTTTCCTGAATGGTACAATATAGTGATATGATAATTCATGAGAAACTCTAACCACCTCCGCTGCCTCCAGTTAAGATCCTTGTGCTTGAACAAGTGCTGAAGACTACGATGATCAATAAACATCTCATATGACGCACCATACAAGTAATGCCTCCAAATCTTCAACGCGTGAACTATGGAAGCCAACTCCAACTCATGAACAGGGTAGTTCTTCTCATGGGGCTTCAACTAACGAGAAGCATAAGCAATAACTCTACCCTCCTGCATCAAAATACAACCAATACCAACTCTTGAAGCATCACAATACAGGGTATATGAACCCGAAGTTGATGGCAAAACTAATATTGGAGCTATGGTCAAAGCTATCTTAAGCTTCTGAAAGCTCTCCTAACACTCGTCCGACCATACAAATGAAGCACCTTTCTAAGTCAACTTGGTCAAGAGTGATGCGATAAATGAGAACCCCTGAACAAACCGGTGATAATAGCCTATCAAACCAAGAAAGTTGTGAATCTCTGTGGCTGAGGACGGTCTGGGCCAACTCTGAACCGCCTCTATCTTCTTTGGATCAACTTGAATACCCTCGCTGGACACCACGTGTCCCAAGAAAGCCACTGAACTGAGCCAAAACTCACACTTAGAGAATTTTGCATAAAGCTTCTCCTCCCTCAATCTCTGCAATAAAACTCTCAAATGCTCTGCGTACTCCTCCTGACTACGCGAATACACCAGAATATCGGGTCCTGAAAGCCATCTTAAGAATATTCGAGTCCCTGATCTTTAACTGGAGATAACCCGAACGGAGATCAATCTTGGAAAACACTCTCTCTCTCCTTGAAGTTGGTCAAATAAATCATCAATGCGAGGCAAAGGATACTCATTCTTAACTGTTACTTTGTTCAATTGCCTATAATCAATACACATCCTCATTGTGCCATCCTTCTTCTTCACAAATAGAACCGGCACACCCCAAGGTGACATACTAGGCCAAATGAACCCTTTTTCAAGGAGTTCCTGAAGCTGCTCCTTTAACTCCTCTAGTGCCATACGATACAGCAGAATATAATTAGGCTGAGTGCCTGGCAACAGGTCAATACAAAAATCAATATCCCTGTTTAGTGGCATGCCCGGCAGGTCTGCAAGAAACACATCTGGAAAATCTCTCACAACTGGAACAGAATCAATACTGGGAGTCTCAGCACCGACCTACCTCACAAAGGCTAGATACGAAAGACAACCCTTCCCAAACATACGTTGGGCCTTCAAAAATGATATCACTCTACTAGGAACATAATCGACACACCTCGCCACTCAATCTGTGGCACACCCGGTATATCCGAAGTGACTATCTTAGCATGATAATCCAGAATAGCACGACACGAAGATAGCCAATTCATGCCCAAAATGACATCGAAATCCACCATGCATAATAATAGAAGATCCACTCGGGTCTCTAGACCCCCAATATTTCACCACACACAACCGATACACACGGTCTACAACAACAGTATCGCCCACCAGGGTAGATACATGAACAGGTAAAGCAAGAGACTCATGAGGCGTATTCAAATAATGAGCGAAGTATGATGTCACATAAGAAAAGGTGGAATCAGGATCAAATAATACAGAGGCATCTCTGTGGTAGACTGAAACAATACATGTAATAGTAGCATATGAAGAAATAGCATCGAGTCTAGATGGAAGTTCATAGAAACGGGCCTGATCGCCACCTGATCGACCTCCCCCTCTGGGATGGACTCTAGCTGAATGACATCTACCCCTATCTCGCTAGGTGGGTGGTAATGAAGCAACCAGCGTTGAAGCCAATGTCTGACCCCTCTGCTGAGATAAACCTGCAAGATGACGAGGGCACTGCCAAAACATATGACCCATCTCTCTACACTCATAACAACTCTCAGGTACTGGAGAAGGGGACTGAAGGGAACCCCTCACTCCGGAGTAACTAGCAGATGCACCTGGCATAGAAGAGCCCTAAACTAATGGAGCACGGGACAAACTCTAAGCTGGAAGGGCATTAAGTGATGACTGTCTTGATGAGAACTGTGAGAACCATGACCCGATGATGCCCCACGATAACCTAGGCGAGCTGGCTGAGCATGCCTAAATGGACAGCCTCTGCCATGCTGAAACTAACCTCGCGAAGGAGCACCACTGTAACTGCCAGATCCTCGAGGCTTCTTGGCCTCCCTCTCTTCTTGCTCCTGGCGACGATCAGACTCAATCTCACGGGCAATATCCACAACCTCCTCGAAAATAGCACCAGTCACCCTCTCCCTGGTCATAAAAATACGAAGCTGATAAGTGAGGCCATCAACAAACCTCCTAATCCTCTCTCTATCTGTCAGAACCAACTAAATGGTATGACGAGCTAACTCGGAGAACCTCAACTCATACTGCGATACGATCATCTCCCCCTGACGCAACCACTCAAACTACCTGCGCAGCTCCTCTCTGTGAGACTGTGGCACATACTTCTCCAGAAAGAGAACAGAGAACTGCTGCCAGGTAACGGGTGCTGCACCAACAGGCCTACGCCTCTCAAAATCCTCCCACCAAATGAAGAAAGCTCCAGAAAACTGATAAGTAGTGAAAGCAACCCCACTGGTCTCCAAAATACCTGTTGTACGAAGCATCCTCTAACACTTATCCAAGAAACCCTGGGCATCCTCGCCCTCTGCACCACTGAAGGTCGGAGGCTAAAGTCTACTAAACCTCTCCAACCTACGTTGCTCATCCTCTGGCATAGCAGGAACTACATAGTCCTGAGCAGCTGCAACCGGCTGGGCTGGATGTGCCCCCAACGTTTGAAGTCCCTGCACAACCTGCTCAGGTGTGAGAGCGGTGAGAGTCTGATTGCCTCCCCGACCTGAGAAGTAGTTGCGGTTGTAGTAGCTGAGACCGCCTAAGCTAGGCCAGTGAAAACTGATAGGATCTGAGCCAAGGTCTCCTGAAGACCCGAAATCACAATAGGCACAATTGGTGCCTGAGCTGGTGCTGTTGGAGTGTCCATAACTGGGACCTAATCCTGAACTGGGGATGCTGGTGGATCTGTAGGTGCTACCCTAGCTATTGTGCGGGCCACACCTCTGCCCCTACCACAACCACAACCGCGTCCTCGGCCTCTAGTTGTTACAGCTGGTGGTACTGGTGGTCGTCCATCATGACCGGTAGCGCGTGTCCTCGCCATCTGTGATAGAATAGAATAACAGAAGTTTAGTACTCGGATCAACAAATTCGCACGACAAGAATTTAAAGAGTATGAAGTTTTTCCTAAAGGTTCTGCAGCCTCTCGAGGATAAATACAGACGTCTTCGTACCGATCCGCAAGATTCTACTAAACATACTCATGACTCGTGAGACCTATGTAACATAGACTCTGATACCAACTTGTCACGACCCTAAACCCGGACCCGGTCGTGATGGCGCCTCTCATGAAGACAAGGCTAGCCGACACTTCCCATTCTAGTGTTCAACAGTTAAACAATAAGAAATAGTTTAAAGCACGACAAAATAATACAAAGTTTAAGCAGATAATAGCATAATGTGCGGAATACAACCCAACACAGCCCGATACCAGGGTGTTACTAGTCATGAGCGTCTAAATAATCCGGAATACTCAGAGAAAACTACAGAGTTTAATACAGAAACAAAGAACATGGATAAATAAGATATGGAAGAAGCTCCGGGCTGCGAACGCCGACAACTACCTAGAGACTCCTCGGATCCGCCTGAGCTGGAAAGATCAGCACTCGGGAGTGGGACTAGACACACCTGAATCTACACACAGGGTGCAGGGAGTAAAGTGAGTACTCCAACTCAGTGAGTAATAATCATAAATAAAGACTAGAAGCAGAAAAACACGTAAGGCACATTACCGGCTATAATGAAGCAGTAAAACTAACTCAGTAAAAGTATGAGAAAAGCCATTTTATTCAACTTAAACTTCATAAAAGCCTTTCCAGCAATTAAATAGATAATGACAAGCAATTAAGAAAGATAAGACATAAAGGTTTGCCACTCTGCACAGTATCAACAATTCCACCCCTCGGGTAATATCTCAGAATAATACCATCCTCTTGGGCTACATCTCACATCACATAGGTACCCGCACTCACTGGGGGTGTGCAAACTCCTAGAGGGGCCCCTTATGGCCCAAGGGCAATATCAAGTAATCTTGTGGCGTCATCACTAGGCTATCGGCCTCATATAAATCAAGTCACCTCGTGGCATACATATCTCTGGCCCTCGGCCTTAAATCATGATCAGTGTTTCCTCACAACATAGGCCCTCGGCCTTACTCAGTCAAAAAATCCTCACAAGCCACTTGGCAATAGTAAAATAGGATTTCTCAGCCCAATTATCATTGAAAAGATCATATAAGTGTTAAAACATAGTAAACATGGCTGAGTATGAAAACAGGGAAATATATCATGACTGAGTTCAAGTATAAAGTCAAAATAGTGAAGAAATATCAATAAAAATTTTCGAAGGGTTCAAAGAGTTGGCACGAGGCCTAAATATGATATTCAGCCCAAATAATGATAATAGCAAATAGATTTCAGTCAAATATGCGGTAAAATAGTCACTCAGGACGGACTAAGTCACAATCCCCAACAGTTAACGACCCCACGCTCGTCATCAAGCGTGTGTGTTACCTCAATATAGCACAACGATGTGCAATTCGGGGTTTCATACCCTCAGAACATCATTTACAATCATTACTCACATCAAACCGGTCAAATCTCTAGCTCGCGACGCCTTTGCCCCTCGAATCGGCCTCCACTCGCGTCGAATCTATCCAAAATCAGAATCACGGCGTCAAAATATGCTAAGGGAACGAATCCAAAGCGAAATAAATCAATATACGATACAAATCCCGAAATTACCAAAACCCGACCCTCGGGCCCACGTCTTGGAATTCAATAAAATTCACATCAATGGATTCCTTATCTCCCCACAAGTTCATACATATCAAAAGTTCTGAAATTCGACCTCAAATGGTCCTTCAAATCCTCAAGTCTAAGTCTCCAATACCAAGCCCTAGTTTCCCCAATTTTAACTCTTAAATTCCATTAATTATAGCTTTAGTCCGTAAAATAATAGCATAAAACGAGTTTTAGGTCCAAAATCTTTACCTCAATGAAGTTTCCTTGAAATCCCTCTTTAAAATCATCCAAAAAGCTCCAAAGCCGACTCAAAAATGGTGAAATAGCTCAAAAATCGCGAAGGACACAATTTATACCTTCTGGCCCAGGCATTTTTGCATCTACGACCGCATTTGCGATCAACCAACCGCTTCTGTGGTTTTCACTTAAGTTCCCATATTTTCGCATCTGCGATCCCATACCCGCATTTGCAACATCGCAGATGCGGTCCTCTTAACAACTTCTGCGGTTTCCTGCCTACTTCCCAGCTTCTGCTTCTGCGACCATTTTCCCGCATATGCGGCGTCGCACCTGCGGTCCCCAATCCGCAAGTGTGGAATACCAGAAGCAGCAAAAAGCTGCAGCTCACCAAAATCTCCAACTCTCCGTCAACCATCAGAAATCACCCTGAGGCCCTCGGGACCTCAACCAAAAGCACCAACATATCCCAAAACCTTATTCAAACTTATACCAATCTTTAAAACACCTCAAACAACAAAAATCAACCAAAACACATTGGATTCAAGCCTAAGTTTCCAAAATCTTTCAAATTCCGTGTTTTTTTTTATCAAAAACCCAACCAAACCACGTCTGAATGACCTAAAGTTTTGCACGCACATCCCAAATGATACAACAAAACTATTGCAACTCTCGGAATTCCATTCCGACCCATATATCAAAATCTCACCTACCAACCGAATATCGCCAAAATATCAATTTCGCCAATTTAAGCCTAAATTTACTCCGAACCTCCAAAACTCATTTTGATCACGCTCCTAAGTCCCAAATTACCTCCCGAAGCTATCCGAACCATCGGAACTCACATCCGAGCCCTCTAACACATAAGTCAACATCCGATTTACTTTTTCAACTTAAGCTTCCTCAAAAGAGACTAAGTGTCTCAAACCTTACCAAATTTTTTTCGAACCCGAGCTGACCAACCCGATCACACATAGAACCAATAGACAAGAAATAAGAATCAGAAATGGGGGAAAATGGAGCGGTAACTCATGAGACGACTGGCCGGGTCGTCACAATAGTCCATTAAAAATTTCCATTCGGCTTCATTAATCTCTGCTGGCATGTTCTGCAAGCTTTCCTCCTTCATAGCAAATTTCTTGAAATGATCATGGAGCCTACTACGACGATATCAGTGCAAATTATTAGATGTTTGAAGGATGGTATCACGATTGTGTTGTGTGTCTAGAAGTTGAAAAGTGTCCTGCACTCAAAAATTACTTAAGTGAGCTTACTTAGAATATAACTTTTATTTTCTGCCAATGAGTTGGGGACCTTTCAGGAATAATTCAATTTCAAATGTAATCTGAAATTCAGGATTTGCTTGTGTATTATCCTAGCTACCTCAAAAAATAAGTAGGAGTTGAACCATCTACTTCAGTAAAATGACCACTGCAGATAGTTAGAAGTTGCTTCTTTGTTGTATGATTTTCATAAGATATATTAATCAAAATAAGAAGTTAAAAAAAGTAAGTTCACAAATAAGAATTGGATCAACTAATCAAGGCAGAGACCAACTTTTACTAGAATTGGATCAGGTGATCAAGAAGAAACAAAATGAATTAGCAGAGCATATGAGCAACAATTCTATCTTTTGCTAGATTAGGGACTTCCTTCCATTTCTTGACATCATGCCTTGCATGATGGAGAACTTTGACTGAGAGCTCGGTGACAAAATCTTTAGCTCCAGGGCCTAGTGCTACTGTTCTATCTGGTGGAATAATCACCTTCAATTTTTCATTGTCACTGTCTTTCGTTTCTTTTGAACTGAAAGTCCTGTTGTCTTCCCCCTTCCCTTTCTCTTTTTTCCTACAGCAGCATAGGAAAATATTTAGGTATATCTCTTCCATAAGTAAGCAATTTAATTTCATCAGTAAGACTGAATAAGTACTTTCTACATCAATCTCAGAAAGGCCTTGACAAGATCTCTGTCATATTGCGTGTTTAATTTCTTTTTCTGCTTCTTATATTAGTTGCTTCCTTTTCAAAAGAATAGGTGTAAAATCCCCATCTCATCTATCTTGTAATCATTAATGAGGAACACAAGAAATACAGGAAAGTGCAATCAACTCTTTGTTTAACCAAAGGAAGGATGCATAGGATTAGAAAAGGTAGTAATTCATTTCTACACAAGATATGGAATGTGCTTCAGCAGGTTCTGTGTTACAGCCACCATTATTCCCTATAAACATATCATTACCCAAAAGAAGGAAACATGTCAATGATGGTACCGTTACTGTGCCTGTTTCTCACTCTATATGTCATCTCATAAATTGTTTAATGTACACTGTTCGTGCTTCTTCTTTTGATCGCCTATATTCTTACTACCGACTAATCACAACAAACAAAACAAATGCAATAGCTAATAGCCACGATAGAGTTCAGTAGTACATATCAACTCGAGTCTTATTCAGGGTATCCTAAAACCAACTTAGTTTATTTTCCTTCTGACTAACCTTACTCACTATGTACACTAACAAAATGTTGCTCATACATCCTAGTCTGTGCATTAGATTGCAGCCACAGAGCATGTACGATGCAGATATGGGATCAAAGTAACCATTGTAGTAACAATTAAAGCTCTTTGCAAACATAATTTCTACTGCCCCAAGAAGGAGATACTCTGGAAGCAGTCAGAACACTGTCATTGGAATTTTTTCATCGGTCTTACCTGCTAAACCATAGCTCTTTACCACAGCAAGCCTTCTTGACTCGACCATCACCATTCTTTTTTAACTGGACCACCTATAATATTTTGTGTACAAAGTCAAAAACTTTAATACTCCTTATGAAAGTAAAATTCAAAAATTATCCTAAATAAAAATAAACTACCATCAAATGATATAGTTTACCTTTTCTTCAAACCACAAAGAAAATTCCTCCTCATGCCTCTTCGCTACATTTCTATTATTCTGCTTTGCCAATATATCTAGATGTTCTCTATGGATTGGAAGATTTAGAAGAAAAAAATAAAGAATATTGAATTATAGTCACTAAAGGTATTCATAAGAAGAAAAGGATGTAAGTAAATAAAAAGTTATCTTACTCAATCCAAGGTCTGACTTCCTCAAAATTTTGGAGGATATAAAAATGAGCTTGGTTGATTTCAAGATTACTCAAGCTTTTCCAATCACCCCCGCTAATGACTTACCATGACAGTTAAATATGGACAATCCATTGGGATTTATGTTGGGAGAATCAAAATTTCTATCTGGACGATTTTTCTTCGTCTCCATATCAGTCAAATATTTAGAACTAAATACCATGCACTCTTCCGCAAGATAGCCCTCAGCAATTGATCCTTCAGGGCGAGCTTGGATGCGTACATAACCTTTTAACGTGCGCAGATATCTATTAAGTAAAGATACAACAACAACAACAACAACAACAACAACAACAACAACAACAACAACAACCCAGTATAATCCCACTTAGTGGGGTCTGGGGAGGGCAGTGTGTACGCGGACCTTACCCTTACCCTGGAGTAGGGAGGTTGTTTCCAAATAGACCCCCGCCATCCTTCCCTCCAAGAACTTCTCACCTTGCTCTTGGGGAGATTTAAACTCACAACCTCTTGGTTAGAAGTGGAGGTTGCTTACCATCAGAGCAACCCTCTTGTCTATTAAGTAAAGATAAATCAATTTTATAACAAATTTCTTCTAAAAGAACAATTCAATTAAGTAAAAATCTAACATTTCGATGTAATACATTTATCGATATTGAACAGGACCACCCACTTTTGCCTCATTTGCCAAATGAATCATAACATCAAAGAATGTTGGCAGGAACACACGTTTTAATTTATAAATTGTCATCCGTATACTTTTATCTAGTATTTCTAACCTCTCCACATGCAATTCTTTGGCGCACAAATCACTAAAGAATAATGATAATTCAATTAAAGGATCATATGCATCCTTTGGAAAAATTCCTTTGATGATAAGTGGAACAATAAGATGAAAAAGGACATGGTGATCATGACTTTTCAGTCCATATATTCTAGCTTCATTAACATTGACACAACGACCAATATTAGAAGCATAAGCATCAGGAAACTTAACATCTTTGACGAGTTGATAAAATTGAATCTTCTCAGCCTTAGACATTGTATAGCTTGTCCGAGGAAGTATGTACTTATCCCCACTTTTTATTAAATGAAGGGGCTTTTTGATTTTCATCTCTTGTGTGTCCAATCGAGATTTCAATGTGTCATTTGTTTTTCCTTCAATATCCAACAGAGTTCCTATCACACTTTCAGTAATATTCTTTTTAATATGCATTACATCCAAATTATGCCTCAATAATAAAGTCCTCCAATATGGGAGTTCAAAAAATATACTTTTCTTCTTCCGATTGTCACATCGTTCAGCATCGCTTTTTTTTTGTGCTGCCACCAACTAACTCTTACGAAGATGTATTAAGTTATGCAAGAACATCGTCTCCACTCAAAGCTTGTGGTGCAGGTCTTTCCTCCTTTGTATTATCAAAAGAACTTTTATTACGGCGATAAGAATGATTTATCTCCAAGAACCTACAATGACCCATATATAAATATTTTCTACCATGTTTTAAGTAAATGGAACAAGTATGTACATGACAAACTGGACAAGCTAATTTACCTTTAGTGCTCCAACCGAATAACATACCATAAGCTGGAAAGTCATTAATCGTCCATAACAAAGCAGCACGTAAATGAAAATTTTGTTTCTTAAAAGCATCATAAGTCTCAATTCCACTCTCCCATAAGGTTTTTAAATCATCAATGGAGGGTTGGAGGTATACGTCGATATTCATACCAGGACTTTTTGGTCCAGGAATAAGCAAGGATAATAAAATATTAGATTATTTCATGCATAGCCACGGGGGAAGATTATATGGAATTAAAACTACTTGCCACATGCTATAGGCATTACTCATCGAACCAAAAGGATTAAAACCATCTGAAGCAAGCCCAAGTCTTACATTACGTGTATCTGAAGTAAAACTTGAATGATTTTCATCAAAAGTTTTCCATGTCAATGAGTCAACTGGATACCTTAATACTCCATCATCAACTCTCTTATTTTTATGCCATCTCATATCTTCCGTAGTTTGTTTTGTCATAAATAATCGTTTTAATCTTGGTATCAAAGAAAAGTATCTAAGAATCTTTCTAGGAATTCTTTTATTTCTCTTATTCAATTTTCTTGAAGCAACTCCATCATCAATATCTTCTCCTTTCCTTGCTATCCATTTTATTCACTACATTTAGGGCGTTGCTCAAGATCAGCATATTCCTTTCTATATAAAATGTAATTATTAACACATGCATCAATCTTCACATAATCTAGACCCAAATCTTTTATGATCTTTTGAACTTCATAGATAGAATTAGGGAGCACATTTCCTTTGGAAAAAGCATCACTCAATAATTTCAATAAAAAGTCAAAAGAAGTATTACTCCAGCTATATACACTTCATCTGAAAAAGACGCATTACAAACGAGAGTTTGGAGAACTTTTCACAATCTGGATATAAATTTTGTTCTGCATCCTTTAATAACCTATAAAAACGTTTAGCTTATATATTTGGCTCTTTGTACCTAGACTCGGTAGTCTCATCAAACTCGCAACTATTAGAGGGAATACCATGATACATGTCATGCAACATTTCATAAGTGCGAGCATCATCATTCCCTAAATTTGAATCTGTATCAGAATTTGTTTCATCATCTGAAGGTGAATCCGACTCGCCATGATAAATCCACCTATTATAGGTAGGATCTATTCCCCACTTAAGTAAATCCGTCTTCACATCATCGCGTGATTTTTTAAGTACATTATTATATTTAATGCACGAACACTGGATTCTTACACCAACCTCAGGATTAGAAAATTCAAAGCTCAAAAAATATTCCACACCATTCAAGTATTCTGGTAATGTCCTATTCTTAATAAGTAGCCAATTCTTATCCATCATATACCTACCTACAAGAAATATAAAACTATATAATTAGAATTATAAAACTATATATTTAACTTTCTCTCGCTGCTGTTAATGGCGCAAATGCAATTTAATAGGGTCACAATGCAAGAACGATCACCGGTTAAAAACTAAAAAATGCACATTATTACCATCTTCAAGATTATGCAGATTTACACCCGAACTCATACTCAAGATCAACCCGAGACACCAATTATTATGTAGATTTTTACACCCCAACTTCATAGTCAGACTCAACCCAAGACATCAATTAATAACTATAATAAAATATGTATTATTAACATATTCAATATTATGAGTATACAGTAGAATCCAACAAAAACTCTTGTTATTTCGCAAGTGAAATTGGGTACCATTAAAGAAGAAATTAACCACGTCTAAAATTTTATTCTATTGCAACTTTAACTTAAATTCCATAACTTAAAAAAAACAAAGAAAAAAGCAAAAACTAACAAAATAATACTAAGGAAAGGATTTACAAACTTGTCCAGAAAAATAAAAGCAAGGAAAATCAAAGCTGCTTTACTTTCTTCAAGCAAAAAATACGCCACTAAGAGGAGGAGTTGTTGAGAAAACTTTGTGTTTAGCAACAATTAGCATTCGTTGTTGCCAATTAAATTTTATATTTTATATTTATAATATTACTCCTAAAATATAGTAAGGAGAATGTAAAATATTTGGTAACAAGAAAAAATTGTGGTTAAAAATTGTATGATACAACAACAATCTAATTACAGTGTTGCCATTTATTAAACTTCGCCAAGAACGATAGTATTGTTGGTAAAAAGTTCGTTGCTAGTTTATATATATTTAAAATTTATTATATTATTTGTTAAATACTGGGTTGTTGTTATTGTTGTATTTATTAAATACGGTAACAAAATTAAAACTTTTGCTAACAAAAAAAATTGTGGGTAAAAATTCTATGATATAGCAACAAATAAATGAAGTTGTCATTTACTGTATTTTGCAACAATATTATTATTGTTGTAAAAAGATTATTCCCAATTCTATACTTTCTTGTAGTGTTTTTAATACTTTTTAAAGTCCAAGAATGAAGTTTTGAGCTATTTACGATAAATTACTAATTAATATTTTAACTATTTAAGCATAAATCATTAACATTGAAACTATTTTAACAATTCTAGATCATTAACCTTCTACTATTCACAATCAAACAAGAATTTCAAGATTTAAATATTGAAAAGCTATGTTGTTCAAGTAAAATAGGAATATTTCGCTCAGATCATTAAAAACGAAGATATTCTGCCAAGATCAATCGCGTTAGGACATGCCGTGCAAATTTTTGATTAATATAAGTAAGAAAAAAAATAGAAGGAAAAAAAACTTAAAATCCCCTCGTCCTCTCTACCCATGAGGCCCCACAAGACAATCTAAACGAATTACTCTTTACACAAATATTCGGTCATATTTATTGTTTTCTCTTTTCTAATCTCATATATATATATTATACACAATTATATACGTATAATACAAACATTATGCATGTATTATTTGAGTTAATTTTTCAAACCGATTTTTCAAGCTACTGCCGGCGGCCCAATAGAACCCGCCAAGCATGTTATATTGATTACATATATGGGATAGGCCTGCACGCAAGCAGCGGTTTTACTGATTTATGATAGCGCTTGGGCTGAATGAGCCCCTCTGGAGTCTGCACACGCACCTAGTGAGCGCCGTTCATTATATTAGGGGATGAATCTTCCCTGGACATGGATCTTGTCCGAAGCTTTTATATACCTGGGGATGGATCTTGCCCACAAGCTAGATTTGGCCCTACTCAGCACTGAGTGACTGTTGATCAGTTGATGAATATATTCTAGGATGGATCTTCCCTAGGTCAGATTGGCCATATCGGTACTAAGTGATTGGACATGATGAGTGGAAAGTGTAATACGGTGAGATTGAGTACTCTAAGAGTGTGAGTACATGAATACATCTCTGAGATACATGGCATTGACATGCACACATGACATACAGGCATAGAGATGCATTTTTCTCATATTGTACGGTATCATGTCATTCATGACTTCTCACACATATTGATATATGGGCATAGAGAGGTATTTCACACTTGCTATTTGAAAAGAAAATGAAAATTCTTATTTATTGTGGAAACGATTTTTGGGAAAAATTTACAGATTTCAAACTTATTCATATTTTTGACGATTTCGGTAAAGGATTTGGGTTTTCACTGATATTCTTGAAAAGAAAAACTATTTTTGGGAAACCATGAAAAAGCTGAGCATTTTATCTCCGAGTTACTTCTTTTATTACTTGCTTTCCGTTGCTATGAACTGTTGTTGTCTGTCACGACCTAATTCCATAATAGGCCATGATGGCGGCCAACACCATCGACGGGCAAGCCAACGCGAAAAATACTAAATAAGCTCTCATTTACTTTTACCCAAAATAGTTGCAACGATTCTTTAAGTTGAAATAAAATCAGGAATGATTAGTAAAGTCAAAAATAATCATACAATCCCAAAAAAAAAATAATACAGTCTACTAATGTGTGTGGCAAGACCTGGTGTCACAAGTTGTGGGCAACTAGTAGAATATACAAAAGAATCACACTATCCTACTGTCCGAAATAGAATAGACAGCAAAAATACATAAGAGAAACTCCTTCAAGCTGCTGAACGGCACGGGAAGGGAAGCAGCTTACCGTAGAAGTCTCGAAATCCGCTCAGGGATGCGCACTAGACTAATAGCCAGATACACCTACCTCAGATCCTGTACAATTAAGTACAGAAGTGTAGTATGAGTACATAAAAAATATGTATCCAGTAAGTATCCCGTCTAATCTCGAAGAAGTAGAGACGAGAGGTCGACTCGATACTTACTAGGGTCAAATAATATGAGAAGGAATTTATAATAAGCATGGATAGCACAATTTACTAGCATTGTATGGCAAGGAATAACAGTTCTTTTCTCCAAATAATATCATGGGTATCCATTTACTTTTCAAGGCATATATGAAGTTCAGTCCACAGAGAAATACTAAGTAAGGCATGCACAAGTAATACCGAGGGACGTATGGCCCGATCCAACATAAAAGTAAATTGTGCATTGCCGAGGGTCGAACGGCTCGAACCATAGATGCATCTATTACCCCGCTCGCAAATCACACGTGCGATGCGGTCAAATATAAATAAACTCATCAATAAGCAGACAATAATTTATATCGGGGGAGTAGTTATTCACAGGAATATTCAAATTCTCTTTTAAAAGACCAAGCAAGATAAGGTTTCTCTACTAGTCTCATTTACCTTAATCAACATAATTTATGCGAATCTAAATTTATCATCAAGTTACAAGAATATCACATAGAGCATGCTTTTGGGTCCTAGACTACCCGGGCATAACATAATAGTAGCTACGCACAGACTCTTATCAACTTGTGCGTACGTAGCCCAGCATATAATACCAATTAATTGAATTATTATACCTATGGGGACAATTCCCTCTTACAAGGTTAGAAAGGAGACTTACCTCGCTCCAAAGTGCACTTCCAATACCAAAAATGAGTCCAATCCCTCAATTCGGAGCCGAACAATCCCAAACTAGTTAAATGAGGTAGGAACTAGTCAATATAGACTCACAAGATCAAATTCTAGCTATTTAAGCAATTTTTCAACCTTTAAGACAAGTTTCCTAAAATCCGACCCCGGGCCCACGTGCCCGGATTCCGAAATTTTTCGAAGAAAGTTGTTCTCTATAACCTAAGGATCATTAATATATGATTTCTAATTCATTCTATAACAAATTTCGTGGTTAAATCTAGCTTTTATTAAAACCCTAGGTTTTGCTCTAACCCCTTGATTTTACTTAAATTCTAGTGTTCAACCTACCCACGACACAATTATAAAACTAAGAATTAGTGGGATAAACTTACCTCAAGATGCTAAGTGGAAGTCTTCTCTCAAAAGCTCCCAAAATCTCCAATGGAGGAGTGAAAAGCGGTAAAAATGACTTAGAACCCGTATTAAATGAAGCTCACTGCTTCAGAAATTTCCGCATATGTGGTCCCGCTTCTGCGAGGAAGAGACCGCATCTGCGAAAATGGGCCAAGAGTGTTGGGATAGCTTCGGCAGTCTTGAAGCCGCTTCTGCGGCTTGGGAGCCGCTTCTGCGGTTCCTGGCCTGGCCTGCCCTGGGCCGCATCTGCGATGGGAGGACCGCTTCTGCGGTCTAGCACCTGCGGTCAACCAAAAGCAAGTGCGGTTATGACAGAAGCAGATGCTTCAGCACTTCTCAAAATTTCTAAATTTGCTCGAGACTCGTCTGATTGACGCTCGGGGTTCCCGGGCCCCGCCCGAATATACCAAAAAGTCTAAAATCATGAAACGGACCTACTCAAACCTTCGGAACGCCTGAAACAGTGCTAAATCTAAGAATCACTCCTCAAAACCAATTGAGTCAAACTTATGAGCTTCAAGTTCTTAAATTTTCCTCTAACAAGCCGAAACGCACTTAAACTACTCGGATTGACACCAAATTTTGCGGGCAAGTCTTAAATATTATTTCGGACCTGTATCGGGGTTCAGAACCAACATACGAGCCCGATACCCGTGTGATCAATCATTAATTAGTTTCTTTAAATCTTTAAAACTTCAAATTAACAATTTCTAATAAAAAATCATTACTCGGGCTAGGGACCTCGAAATTCAATTCGGGGCATACGCCCAAGTCCCATATTTTTCTATGGACCCTCCGGGACCGTCAAATCACGAATTCGGGTCCGTTTGCTCAAAATATTGACCAAAGTCAAACTTAACCTTTTAAGAAATCCTAAGGAATCAAATGGGCATATTTCACTCCAAACTCTTCCAAATCCCGAACCAACCGTCCCCGCAAGTTGTAAATTAGCTAAAGCAAGCGCGGGAAGTTTTATTTAAGGGAACGAGGTTCTAAAAGGCAAAACGACCAGTTGGGTCGTTACATTCTCCACCTATTAAACAAACGTTCATCCTCGAACGGACATAGAAAAGTACCCGAGCTGCCGAATAAATGTGGATATATGCTCCGCATGTCCTCCTCGGACTCCCAAGTCGCCTCCTCGACTGGTTGGCCCCTTCACTGGACCCTCACCGCAGAAATACTCTTGGACCTCAACTGATGATCCTGTCTATCAATAATGGCAACTGGCTCCTCCTCACAACCCAAACTCTCATCCAGCTGAATAGTACTAAAGTCCAACACATGGGATAAGTCGGTATGATACTTCCGAAGCATCGATACATGAAAAACCGGATGAACTCCCAATAAGCTGGGGGTAAAGCCAGCTCGTAAGAAACCTCTCCAACTCTCCTCAACACCTTAAATGGGCCAATAAACCTTGGGCTCAGTTTGCCCTTCTTCCCGAATCTCATAACACCCTTCATTGGCGAGACTTTCAAGAGGACCTTCTCACCAACCATAAATGATACATCACACACCTTCTGATCCACGTAACTCTTCTATCTGGACAGAGCTGTGCGAAGCCTCTCCTGGATTAACTTTACCTTGTCCAAGGCATCCTGTACCAAATCTGTACCGTATAACTTAGCTTCACCAGGCTCAAACCACCCGATAGGAGCCGACAACGGCGACCATATAAAGCCTCGTATGGAGCCATCTCTATGCTGGACTGATAGTTGTTGTTGTATGCAAACTCTACCAAGGGCAAAGACTGATCCCACTACCCTCCAAAGTCAATCACACATGCTCTGAGCATATCCTCCAAAATCTGCACTATCCGCTCTGACTGCCCGTCGGTCTAAGGATGGAATGTTGTGCTGAGCTCTACACGGGTCCCCAACTCACTCTGAACGGCTCTCCAGAAATGAGAAGTGAACTGAGGGCTCCTATCTGATATGATAGAAACAGGCACACCATGCAACCGGACTATCTCCCGAATGTAAATCTGAGCATACCTCTCTGCTATATAAAAGGTTGCCACTGGAATTAAGTGGGTCGACTTGGTCAGCTTGTCAACAATGACCCACACTGAATCAAACTTCCGCAAAGTCCGCAGCAACCCAACTACAAAATCCATGGTGATGCGCTCCCACTTCACTCTAGTATAGGCATCTGCTGAAGTAGGCCACCTGGCCTCTGGTGTTCATACTTGACCTGCTGGCAATTCAAACACCTAGCCACATACTCTACTATATCTTTCTTCATCCTCCTCCACCAATAATGTTGCATAAAAGTCCAATTCATATCCTAAAATACTCAATTTATAAACTAAAAGTTCAATTCATATCCTAAAAGTTCAATTCATATCCTAAAAGTTCAATTCATACACTAAAATTTTAATTCATATCCAAAAGGTTCAATTCATAAACTAAAAGTCAAATTCATATCCTAAAATACTCAATTTATAAACTAAAAGTTCAATTCATATCCTAAAATTTCAATTTATAAACTAAAAGTTCAATTCATATCTAAAAAGTTCAATTCATAAATTAAAAGTTCAAATCATATCCTAAAATTACAATTTATAAACTACAAGTCCAATTCATAAACTAAAATTCCAATACATAAACTAAAAGTCCAATTCATATCCTAAAAGTTCAATTCATTATCCTAAAATTTCAATTTGTAAACTAAAAGTCCAATTCATATCCAAAAAGTTCAAATCATATCTTAAAATTACAATTTATAAATTACAAGTCCAATTCGTAAACTAAAAGTCTAATTCATATCCTAAAGGTTCAATTCATATCCTAAACCCTAGATTCTAACTATACTATCAAGACAATACAAAGTATAATTCAAATCCAACTAAACTAAATTAAACTAATTAGTTAATAAAATTAATTAACAAAACTAATTAAAACAAGACCTAAACCCTAATCCTCAATAAAATACAATGTTCAAAGAATTGAAACACTAATTGAAACAATAAACTACAATACATCAAATATTGTAACACACACACTAGAAATAACAAAGATTGAAGGTTATAATTCTAATCTTGGTTTTTTTAGGTGGAGAAGGAGAGAGAGAGGGGCGGCAGTGGTGGTGGCCGGCGAGCAGTGGGCGGCGAGCAAGGGGGCAGTGGTGGCGCGGGGTGGAGGATGGGATTTGGGTGAGCGAAGTAGAGGAGGGGGGGGGGAGAGAATTGGGAAAATTTTGGGGAAGGAAATAAGAGAAGGGGGGGACCCGTTTTTGTCTTTGGATTTAGGAAAAGCGACCAACTTTGGTCGCTATTTTTGGTATGTAAATAAGTTTTGACCATTTGACCAAAAATAGCAACCAACGCTGGTCGCTATTTAAAAAAAAATTAAATTGAAAATAGCAACCAAAGTTGGTCGCTATTTTTAAAAAAAATTAAATTGTTTTTTTTCTTTTTTGGTTTTTAAATATTATAAGCTATAAAAAAATTATTTTTAGCTATAAATATTTATTTTATTTAACTACAATTATTATAAATAATTATTAACTATGTAATTACTTTTAATAGATTATAATAGCATCTATGTAAAGTAATTTTTTAAGTTATATTTAAGTATATGAGTAATTTCATACACACGGATAAACTATATTGTAATTGATGATCAGTCTTATACATTACTACGTACGAAAATTAATGAATTGATAAACCAATATAATATTATTCTATTAATTGATATAATAGTATTCATTATTTGTATTATAACAGAGTTAATGAATTACATTCATTCATCACTAGGTTATAAGTCGATGAATCAATTATAACATATTAATTGATATAAGTCAAAACATTTTGTTTTGAATATTCAATGATGCATCTGAGTAGGTTGTAAGTCGATTAGGCTTTTGGGTACAAACTTGGTTCAGGATGCATTGGACAAGGTGAAGTTGATTCAGGAGCGGCTTCGTACAGCGCAGACGAGATAGAAGAGTTATGGTGACAGAAAGATTCGTGATGTGTCCTACATGGTTGGGGAGAAGGTCTTGCTGAAGGTTTCACCCATGAAGGGTGTTATGGGATTTGGAATGAAGGGCAAGTTGAGCCCTCGGTTCATTGGGCCTTTTGAGGTACTTCGGAGAATTGGGGATGTGGCATATGAGCTTGTGTCACGACCCAAATCCCGACCCTGGTCGTGATGGCGCCTCTCGTGAAGACAAGGCCAGCCAGTCTAACCCAACTCGTCCTTTAAAACAGTAATTTAACACAAATATAGTATAAACATGGTTTAATAGTACCAAATAGCAGAAAGTATGAATAAGAAATGCGGAAATCCAGCCCGACACAACCCTAACTGGGGTGTCACAAGTCACGAGCATCTACTAGGGCATAAATACAACTGAAAGCCTGGAGTGTACAAATACAGACTAATGAAATGAGGATAGAGAAAAGCAGTACTGCGAACGCCGGCAGCTACCTTGCTAAACTCTGATGACTCTTCCTCCGATAAGCCAAAACATACCTGAATCTGCACACAAGGTGCAGGAAGTAATGTGAGTACTCCGACTCTGTGAGTAATAATGATAAATAAAGACTGAAGGCAATAAATCACGCAAAAACACTAGGCATTCCATACTGAAGTAGTAAAATCACTTTAAACAGTAAAGTAGTGAGAAATAAAGTGAAAATCCCTTTTTCCAACAAGTAAAGCAAGTAGTTTACAAGTAACAAAATGATGGAAATGTAAACAGCCCCTCAGAAAACATGTACAACAAATCGCCCCTCGGGCATAATATTAATAGAACCAGCCTTTAGGGCTCAATATCAGAACAGTGTCAGCCCCTCGGGCTCAATATTAGAACAGTAACAGCCCCTCGGGCTACCTCACAATCAGTCATATCAGCCCCTCGGGCATAGTATCAATCACTCAGAACAATGGGTATCCGCGCTCACTGTGGGTGTGCAGACTCCGGAGGGGCCCCTTACGGCTCAAGCGTTATATCAAGCCACCTCGTGGCATCATCTCTCAGCACTCGGCCTCAAATCACTCGGCACTCGGCCTCACATCACTCAGGCTACCTCGTGGCATATAAAGTATCTCAGGCCCTCGGCCTCATATCACTCAGCATATCCTCACATATGACCCTCGGCCTCACTCAGTTCGAAAATCATCACAAGCCTCTTGGGCATTTGTAAAATATAAAGTATCTCAGGCCCTCGGCCTCATATCACTCAGCATATCCTCACATATGACCCTCGGCCTCACTCAGTTCGAAAATCATCACAAGCCTCTCGGGCATTTGTAAAACAATAGTCCTCAGCACAAAACAACATTTAGAAATATCATTTAAGTTTCAAATCTGAGTAAAAGTGGCTGAGTTCGTAAAATAGTAGATATCAACAGGACTGAGTTCAAGTAATGAGTCAAAACAGTGAGGAAATAGTGATAAAAATTTTTGAAGGGTTCAAATAGTTGGCACGAAGCCGAAATATGACAATCAGCCCAAATCATGATGATAACAAACAAATTTCAGTCAAATACGCGGTAAAATCATCGACTAGGACGGACCAAGTCACAATCCCCAGTAGTAAAAGACCCCACGCTCATCATCCAGCGCGTGTCTCACCTCAATATAGCATTATGATGTGCAATCCGGGGTTTCAAACCCTCAGAATATCATTTACAATCATTACTCTCCTTGATCCGGTCCAAAATCTAGCCCGCGATGCCTCGCCCGCACGAATCGACCTCCGGATGCTCCAAATCTAGCCACAATCAATGCATAATCATTAAAATATGCTAAGGGAGCGAAGCCCACTCGAAAATATCCAATTTAACATCAAAATCCCGAAATTGCTCAAACCCGGTCCCCGGGCCCACGCTTCAGAATTCGACGAAACTCACAAAATCCGACAACTCATTCAACCACGAGTCCAACCATACCAAAATTACTAAATTCCGATAACAATTCGGCCTCCAAATCTTCAAATCTTATTTTCAAATCCCTAGGTCCAAATCCCCAATTTACACCTCAAAAACATGTAATCTAGTCGGATTATTCGATGATAATTCAATATTATGGAGTAGAAATGATCACAAGTGACTTACCTCAAGATTTCCCATGATTTCTTGCTCAAAAATTGCCCCAAGCCGTGTTCTTTCACCCAAAAAAAAGGTCAAAATGAGCAGAAAAATGCAACAACTTTAATAAATCTGATTCTGGTCGCTAAAGGACCCATTCCCGTCGCTAAAAGTCCCAAATCTGGTCGCTAAAGGTGCGCACCAGATCCTGCTGCACCAACAATATTTATTTTCACTAAAAAGGCTCTAACTCCACCATACGAACTCGGAGTTCGATGATTCTTGTTCCTATGAGTCACAAATAATGATACGAACATAGTCCTTCAATTGAAACTCAATTCGAAGCTCGTTTGCTTAATGCGATATCCATTTCCCCTCTTAAACAATTAACTCATTATTCGCGAAAAAACCCAATCGCGACTTGATGAAATTAGACCAAACTTTCCAGATCACTCCTATAATTCATTATCAAAATTTTGGAAGTCTCAAAATCAAATTTCGATCTCTAGAACTAAAAATGGACCTTTGGATCATTACATGCGTATGCTCAAAATGCCAAAAATCTTTCAAAAACTCTTCCAAAACATACCCGAGCCTCATGGGACCCCGGCCAAACATGCCAACACACCCCATAAAATAATTCAAACTTGTTCCAACCTTCGGAATGCTCAAAAAAATATCAAAACATCAAATCACCATCGGATTCAAGCCTAAGAATTCCAAAACTTCCGAATTCCGAATTCAATCAAAAAGTCTATCAAACCCCGTCCGAATGACCTGAAATTTTGCGCACACATCACAAATGACACAGCGGACCTACTCCCATTTCCGGAGTTCCATTCCGACTCTGATATCAAAATCTCACCTATCAACAGGAAAACGCTGAAATCTCAATTTCGCCAATTCAAGCCTAAACCTTCCACGGACTTGAAAAATGCATTCCGATCACGCTCCTAAGTCTCAAATCACCTAACAGAGCTAACCAAACCATAAAAATTCTAATCCGAGATCAAATACAAACAAGTCAAATCTTGGTCAAACCTTTCAAATTTTAAGCTTTCAACTGAGACTGTTCTTCCAAATTCATTCTGATTAACCTGAAACCCAACACCAACGATTTACATAAGTCATATTACAACACACGGGGCAAGTCATGACCGAGAACTGGCGAGCAAAGTGCAAAAGCTCAAAACGACCGGTCGGGTCATTACATCCTCCCCCACTTAAACATACGTTCGTCCTCGAACGTGCCCAGAGTTGTTTTAAAAGCCAACCAATTGCTGAATAAACTCACCATGCGCATACCTGGGGGTGATCCCATGTCACCCTATCTCACATAGGTACGATAATACAATATAACTGAAATTTCACAATCCATCCTAGTGCATAAAACATAGAACCACATTTCCACTTCTAAAATCATCAATACGATCAGAATCTCACATTTATACTATGAATAAGTCCGAACAAGTTGTAACAAACCATCTATGCTATCTCAGGTGCAATCACATGATGTACCACATAACTCAAACACTTCTAGTGATAACTTCTAATCACAGCAGCTACACACAACATCCGTATACCGATAGGAAAACTCTTATCAACTAAAATCTCATCCCAACACTTTCATATACTGCCAATAATTACTAGAACACGCAGTAAGCCATAATCATTTTCCAGATCAACCATTCGTGAAGCCACTTCTCCTTTGGCGAATACCATAGCAAATTTCTTAGCCGAAGCTCGGTATTATCCTTCCAATATGCTGAAATCGAACCCGTTCGTATTCATTAATGATCCCAACGATCTCCTTTAATCCTACACACTACTATGGTGACATGACACATCAGTACAGGCCTAAGCCACCCCTTGCATAATACGTGCACCAATAAACAACAGTCTGAACATATCTCCAATCATGAAAATGACTCAAATGAAAGAGTTGTACCTCAAGCTCACCAGTACCACCACAATGCAAGGCTGAGAACCCATCTCACATCATAGAAATAGAACACATGAATCTAACCTGCAAGGTCATACCTCCACATAACTTCGTTGCGATGCGCGATCCTATCCAACACTGTTCCACATGAGCCATCTCAAGCCACTATGCTCGAAATCGATAACCACACACAATTTAATGTCTGTAACTAAAGCAAACCATCATACCCATGGTATAGCAAATAACCTACACCACACAAACCCGAAAGGACATAACCAATACACAATTCACCGAGTAACACCCAATTTCTCTTCCCGCTCAACTTCCGCTATGAAACCCCAATAGAACCGCACCCTAGGTGCCTACAACTGACAAGTCACAACACCTATCCCAACAATACAATTCGGAGCCAACCAAGCCGACTCAAGTTAGAACACGCATCCACATTGGCCTGCCAACGAACTCATTATCAAGGAAATCCTGAAGCTACTCCTTCGACTCCTTTAACCCTGCCAGTGCCATACGATACAGTGCTCGACATCAAATTAATACCGAAATGAACAACCTTGCCTGGCGACATGCCCGACCACAAGAAAACACATCTGAAAAGTCCCTCACCACCGGAATTGAAACAATATGAGGAGCCTCAGCACTGACATCCATCACGAGAACCCAAATAAGGAAGACGATCCTTCCCAGCTATCCGCTGGGTCTTTGAATATAAACCCATTCTGCTAGAACATAATCCGTCGAACCACGGCACTCAATCCATGGCATTTTCGAAATAGCCAACAGCGCCGCCTTAGCGTAATAGTCCAGAATGACATAACACAGAGACAACCAGTCTTAAACCAATATCATATCCAAAATCTAACATGCCAAGCGCAAAAGATCCACTCGGGTCTCCAAATCTATATGGCACATGAATCAACATACCTTATCCCAATTCCGCCGTTTGAATGCATACCACACCTTAAATGCCCAATCATTCCACGAAAGATACTCTAAAATTCCCCTGTGTCGCCAAGAAAACTCGAATATCAGTAGTCGATCTAACAAGAAAGTACCGCAATTCTACCGAAGTACCATCAACTTAATCACATTGTCTTTCTAAAACATATAACCTCGTCAAATCACTCCCATTTAGCAATACCATTTCCTTAATCATCCGGAGATCATCCCCCTAATCATCTGAAACTGCACATGCTACCTAAGAATTCATGACTTTCCATTCAGAACTGAACTGTAACCTTCCACACGCAATTGTCAATCCTCCACAACCTGCCACATATACCATACCATCTCAGGATAACATGAGAACTCCATCTTCCTTTCGAGCCACAAACATCTACGTACTCAATTGGTCAAGAACTTTCCATTGGTCCCAATCTAGAAGAAAAATCACTATACATCCCATGCTCCACATGCCCATAGAAAATATACATCTCCCAACCGTGGTAAAAACCATCAAGAACTCTCCCAGTTCCCTTTGCACAAATCAGACATGTCAGGACTGAATCCTTCTAACTCGATCAAGCTAAGCAAGCCATCAAAACCTAAGAGCATCGCCACAAAATACTTGAAAGAACTCATTACCTCAAACACATACAAGGAATTAATCATATCCTTACCATACCGATTCGGTCTACTATCAAGCTACTCCATCTATCTAAATTTCCTTCTGATTCATCTTCAACTTGATATTCTCTCTTATTGTAGCACCAAAATTCCTCAACCTAGGATTACCACACGAGACCCAAGCATAAAACCACACTGTCTAAGACCCATAAGCCGTTGAATACCCTCTCAAATATTCCCAAAAACACCACATATGAAATACTTGCTCTAAAGAACTTCTTGTGAATCTAAATACGTTACCTCCTAATACTGATACATAGAATCCCACAATTAATATAGAAAACACCACAAGTCTTGACATCTTCCAAGGAAAACTCAGTCTCTAACCACATATACAACTTTAACTTACCCTATTGATACATGTAGAATCTTGAACACATTAGAACCACTCCTACGAGTTATTCACTCTACTCAAACCGCAATTAGTCTGATCAAATGAACCGATCAACCTGTGCCTCATTAGCATTCCGACACCGTAGAATGTGACATTATTCCATTACAACCAAGCAACTTCCTACTCTATGCATCGAGCATCCTTTACCAATAACAACTCAAGACATTTCGTGATTCTTACACAATTATGAAGCATACTATATACCTTGTTAAGAATTTTTCCTTTACTCGAGCCATCCTCGGTCTCAATTTCTGCAAGCCATAACTGATTCACCCGCACGCCTTCAACTAGCACCAACGTAGCACCTAACCGTGCAATCAACTACTCACAGCAGACTCCCCCACTTGGCTCGAAACTATAGATCAAAACACACTCGATAACTCATAACACTTATACTCTATTGATGCCACAATACCATAGTGAGATTAAACTCAAATCTTTTATAAACTGGTGAAAACACAGATCATCTAGAATTTTAACTCTTCTGCAAATCTCGCAATTCACTCGCGC
This sequence comes from Nicotiana tabacum, assembly GCF_000715075.1. Taxonomy (NCBI): domain Eukaryota; kingdom Viridiplantae; phylum Streptophyta; class Magnoliopsida; order Solanales; family Solanaceae; genus Nicotiana; species Nicotiana tabacum. Next base: position 11,963,481 of record NC_134088.1, on the reverse strand, counting down.
AACAGTCAAGCCTGCTCTCTGAAGCGACCCACATTAAAATTTTAACACACTTATATTTCACTGGTAAGTGAGATCTTCTAACAGACACATAAAGATCACACAACCCCACAATTCTTCGCAGGGGATAACCCAACTGCTTTGCCTTCCATTAACATTTATGTATATCTTCCACTGTCACAAACCTTATGCAATCGCTTAGTCTTCCTGAGTCTGAACTCATATCGCAACATGAAATTTACTTCACTCTCAACTGGGAAACATGAAATGATCCTTCACATGCCCATAACTCGGGGCTATACCTTAAATCAAGGTGGAATTCCAGCACTTAATAGTTTTTCTATCCTCCAACAGGCCTTCCTTGCCGCTTCTAGATCATATGGATACATCTCGCAGTACTAACATGCTCATCACATAGTTATCCAACCGTCACTCCCACTAATAGGGACAATACCAAACATATAAGTTCAAAACACTTGATCACACAATCAGCACCTCGGTGCTCAATCCATAGGAAAAGATTCGGCCTCAAGTCCTCTAGACTGCCCAACATCAAACTCACAAAGATCACATCTCGCCTTTGATCAGGGGATCACAAGCCATCAGGGCACTTCTAACACTGAGCGCACATGCGCGCATATGAACACGTGGAAGGAATTTCAAGAGTTACTTTTCAAGCTGAATCAAGGACGCACGATGAGAATTCAAGAATGTGAAGTTTTTCCTAATGGTTCTACAGCCTCCTGAGGATAAATACAGACGTCTCCGTACCGATCCGCGAGACTCTACTAAATCTGCTCATGACTCGGAGAACTATGTAGCCTAGGCTCTGATACCAACTCGTCACGACCCAAATCCTGACCCTGGTCGTGATGGCGCCTCTCGTGAAGACAAGGCCAGCCAGTCTAACCCAACTCGTCCTTTAAAATAGTAATTTAACACAAATATAGTATAAACATGGTTTAATAGTACCAAGTAACAGAAAGTATGAATAAGAAATGCAAAAATCCAGCCCGACACAGCCCTAACCGGGGTGTCACAAGTCACGAGCATCTACTAGGGCATAAATACAACTAAAAGCATGGAGTGTACAAATACAGACTAATGAAATGAGGAGAGAGAAAAGCAGTACTGCGAACGCCGGCAGCTACCTTGCTAAACTCTGATGACTCAGCCTCCGATCAGCCAAAACATACCTGAATCTGCACACAAGGTGCATGGACTAATGTGAGTACTCCGACTCAGTGAGTAAAAATAATAAATAAAGACTGAAGGCAAGAAATCACGCAAAACCACAAGGCATTCCATACTGAAGCAGTAAAATCACTTTAAACAGTAAAGCAGTGAGAAATCAAGTGAAAATCCCTTTTTCCAACAAGTAAAGCAAGTAGTTTACAAGTGAGTAACAAAATGATAGAAATGTAAACAGCCCCTCGGGTAAAACATGTACAACAAACCGCCCATCGGGCATAATATTAATAGAACCAGCCTCTCGGGCTCAATATCAGAACAGTAACAACGCCTCGGGCTATCTCACAATCAGTCATATCAGCCCCTCGGGCATAGTATCAATCACACAGAATAATGGGTACCCGCGCTGACTATGGGTGTGCAGACTCCGGAGGGGCCCCTTACGGCCCAAGCGCTATATCAAGCCATCTCGTGGCATCATCTCTCGACACTCGGCCTCACATCACTCAGGCCACCTCGTGGCATATAAAGTATCTCAGGCCCTCGGCCTCATATCACTCAACATATCCTCACATATGACCCTCGGCCTCACTCAGTCCGAAAATTATCACAAACCTCTCGGGCATTTGTAAAACAGTAGTCATCAACTCAAAACATCATTTAGAAATATCATTTATGTTTCAAATCTGAGTAAAAGTGGCTGAGTTTGTAAAATAGTAGATATCAACAGGACTGAGTTCAAGTAATGAGTCAAAACAGTGAGGAAATAGTGACAAAATTTCCGAAAGGTTCAAATAGTTGGCAGAAAGCCCAAATATGGCAATCAACCCAAATCATGATGATAACAAACAAATTTCAGTCAAATACGCGGTAAAATCATCGACTGGGACGGACCAAGTCACAATCCCCAGTAGTAAAAGACTCCACGCTAATCATCCAGTGCATGTCTCACCTTAATATAGCACTACGATGTGCAATCTGGGGTTTTAAACCCTCAGAATATCATTTACACTTATTACTCACCTCGATCCGGTCCAAAATCTAGCCCGCGATGCCTCGCCCGCATGAATCGACCTCCGGATGCTCCAAATCTAGCCACAATCAGTACATAATCATTAAAATATGCTAAGGGAGCGAAGCCCACTCAAAAATATCCAATTTAACATCAAAATCCCGAAATTGCTCAAACCCGGCCCCCGAGCCCACGCTTTAGAATTCGATGAAACTCACAAAATCTGACAACCCATTCAACCACGAGTCCAACCATACCAAAATTACTAAATTCCGATAACAATTAGGCCTCCAAATCTTCAAATCTTATTTTCAAATCCCTAGGTCCAAATCCCCAATTTACACCTCAAAAACATGCAATCTAGTCGAATTATTCAATGATAATTCAATATTATGGAGTAGAAATGATCACAAGTGACTTACCTCAAGATTTCCCATATTTCTTGCTCAAAAATCGCCCCAAGCCGTGTTCTTTCACAAACAAAAGGTCAGAATGAGCAAAAAAATGCAACAACTTTAATAAATCTGATTCTGGTCGCTAAAGGACCCATTCCCATCACTAAAAGTCCCAAATCTGGTCGCTAAGGGTGCACACCAGATCCTGCTGCACCAGCAATATTTATTTTCACTAAAGAGTCTCTAACTGCACCAACTGCACCATACGAACTCAGAATTCGATGATTCTTATTCTTATGAGTCACAAATAATGATACGAACATAGTCCTTCAATCGAAACTCAATTCGGAGCTCGTTTGCTCAGTGCGATATCCATTTCCCCAGTTAAATAATTAACTCATGATTCGCGAAAAAAACCCAATCGCGACTTGATAAAATTAGACCAAACTTTCCAGATCGCTCCTATAATTCATCATCAAAATTTCAAAAGTCTCAAAATCAAATTTCGATCTCTAGAACTAAAGATGGACCTTTGGATCATTACATGCTTATGCTCAATATGCCAAAAATCTTTCAAAAACTCTTCCAAAACATATCCGAGCCTCATGGGACCCCAGCCAAACATGCCAACACACCCGATAATATAATTCAAACTTGTTCCAACCTTCAGAACGCTCAAAACAACATCAAAACATCAAATCACCAACGGATTCAAGCCTAAGAGTTTCAAAACTTCCGAATTCCGAATTCGATCAAAAAGTCTATCAAACCCCGTCCGAATGACCTGAAATTTTGCACACACATCATAAATGTCAAAGCGGATCTACTCCCATTTCCGGAGTTCCATTCCAACTCCGATATCAAAATCTCACCTATCAACCGGAAAATACCGAAATCTCAATTTCGCCAATTCAAACCTAAACCTTCCACGGACTTCCAAAATGCATTTCGATCACGCTCCTAAGTCTCAAATCACCTAACGGAACTAACCAAACCATAAAAATTCTAATCCGAGATCAAATACAAACAAGTCAAACCTTCGTCAAACTTTTCAAATTTTAAGCTTTCAACTGAGACTATTCTTCCAAATTCATTCTAATTAACCTGAAACGCAACACCAACGATGTTCATAAGTCATAATACACCACATGGGGCAAGTCATGTCCGAGAACTAGCGAGCGAAGTGCAAAAACTCAAAACGACCGGTCGGGTCATTATAATTACACAAGAACTTCAAAATGAAGGATCTAGGTAAGTTCAGGTACTTCTTAGGAATTGAAGTGATGAGATTAGATAAAGTCATTCTTCTAAACTAAAGAAAGTATGCATGTGTTGGAGCTAATTTCAAAGGTAGGATTGAGTGACTACAAGCCAGTCTCAACACCTATGGAATCACAACCTTACTACTGTTGACTATGACAAGCATGTTGGTAATACTGGAGATGCTCCACTGAAGATTCATGTCGTTATCAGAAACTAATTGGTAAATTGCTATATTTGACAATTGCAAGGCTTGACATATGTTTTACAATCCAAGTATTGAGCCAGTTTATGCAATCTCCTAAGGAGTCCCATATGGAAGCAACATTAAGAATGGTTAGATACATCAAAGGAAGCCCTGGACTAGGAATCCTTTTGAGCAATGGACAAACCAATACTCTCAAAGTATATTGTGATTCAGACCGGGCAGCATGCCCAAATACAAAAAGATCTATCATAGGTTATGTGGTTAAATTGGGAGACTCATTGTTATCTTGGAAGTCAAAGAAGCAACAGACAGTGAGAAGAAGCTCTGCAGAGGCTAAATATAGAAGCATGGCAGCAGCTGTTGCAGAAGCAATATGGATGACAGGTTTACTAAAGGAGCTAGGGAACAATGTAGAAAAATCTGTACACTTACATTGTGATAGCAAAGCATTTCGAGCCCATAATTGCCAATCCAATCTTTCATAAGAGGACCAAATATATAGAGATATATTGTCATTTCGTCAGGGAAAAAATCAAACATTTCCTCGAGGAAAGAATCAAACAAGGATTGATCAAGACAGAGTATATACCCACAAAACAACAACTTGCAGACTTGATGACTAAAGGACTGGGGACAGCTCAACATGAGTTGTTACTCTCCAAGCTAGGAGTGTTGAATGTCTTCCACCCTCCAGCTTGAGGGGGAGTGTCAACACAGCTAGAGGAACAACTCAGTTAAATGAGCGAGGGATCAATTTATAATTACTGAAAACTAGAGGGAGCTGAAAGAAGAAGGTTGTTAGAATTCAGTTAGTGCGCCTTCTTCTTCTATATAACAAGTTCCACTTGTATGAGATTGAGTAATGAAAACATTTCTTCTTCCTTCTCCTCTTTCTCTCGAATGTTCTTAGCTTCTAAGGCAATGTACTCTGCCTTGCATGGCATAGCATAGAACCTCCATTGTCGAGCAAATCTTACCACTGCCCAGCTCAACTTAACACTTTGAAGGAAAAAGATGATGGTGCATCTTGAAATACTAAAGTGGTACGCTCTTTTAGCTTTGAGCTTCGATAATCTTAGTGTGAGGTCAATAACTTATCAAAAGAATCTTAATGTGCAGTAACCATGTACATATATTCCGATGCTACATTAGCCAAGAGCATAATCAAAACACATCTATAATCACATTAACACTTTTCCAAGAATTAAATGAAACACTAAAGTTTTAGGGCAATTGTAGCTCATAAAGACACGGAAGGCAAGTTTTATAAAGAATATAAATGCACTCGGTCACCTTAGGGGTGGAAAAATAGATAATTTTGGTTCAATTTATGCAAGCTAAATGCTAAGGAAAAAAATATAAGGGAACAGAAGAGCAGTACTTACCGAAACCAAAATTATGAAAAAATAGATGCAGGAAGAAGATGGAACAAAAGAAAGCAAGTAAAGCATCATATTTAGACAAGCGCATCCAAAAGAGTTCGAGAAAAAAATCAAAATTTCAGCAGCAAAGAATTCAATTATAGACATGCAATTGAGAAGCCAAAAAGAGAGCAAGTAATTTGTGCTCTATTGAATTCTGGTTTAGAGGAAATCAATTCATATTTGTTTGGCTCATGCTGAGCACCAAAAAAGCTCTTGCTCGTTAGAAGTATGGCGTGTGCAAAAGAGGTACAAATAGTTCATGCATGTCTATCAGAATGCCAAGACTAAAAAATATGAGATGAATAAGATTTATTAGATATATAAAAGAATCAATTTTTAAAATGGATTATTCAAAAAATAACAAAAGAGATTTTTGATCAGAAGCAAACCCGAAGCTAATCAATCAATAACCTGGAATTCTGAGTTGTTGTAAAGAAAACATGAAGAACAAAAGAACGCAGAAATATAGTGAAAGGCGAAGATCAATTAGAACAAAATAGAGAAACTTTGTTAAAGGAAACAGTTAATGTCACAAAGGAGAGAGCCAAAAGATGATGGACGGGAAGTGCAAAAAGGTGAAGATGAAGGGGGATTCGGAAAGAAAAAAGTAACTCTAGTACAATTGAAGGCCACGTAGTGATAGTGGCTACTGGCTAGCGATGTTTAGACACGTACATACAGCTGCAAACCTAAGCTTTGAAATGACAAAAATACCGTTATAATGAATTTTTAATGGCCAAAAACAGGCACGTCGAAACCCAAGCTTTTTCTATATAATAGACTAGACGGTAATTGCCCGTGCCAGTACGGGCCCAATAGTATAGAAGATGTAACTTTTATTTTTAATCAATTTCATTTTGATATGAGAATCAGAGAACTAAATTAGTCGGTAGTAATTAACATACTTTCTAAACATTGTCATGCATCTTTGTTTGTGCTTCATTATACCATAAGCTCAAATTTAGCATGCTCCAAAGAACTCCTGCCAGTAAAAAGAGTGCAAGTACACACGAATACACCACACATAGCTGCACAACATGCAATAAATACATTAGAACTAGAAACCTCCTTCCACTCTAATAAAATTTATTTAACTACTATAACAAAATTATACCAAACACATGGAAAAAGGGGTAGCTGTAGGCAAACCCCAATAATTGTATCCTGCCATAAAGGAATTCGAGAGTAGCCGGCACATAGGCATAATGAACGCAAGGAATTCGCTCATCATGGCTTATCTCTTCATTTTCATTTCTCATGAAAAAAATAAAAGGTCTTTATGGAACAAGTGTACAATTGCATATTGACTATTTAATATGAACGTACTTTCACCTTTATTAATCTGCATACTTCTTCTCTAGTACTCTATCATTATTGCAGCAGTTGCGCCAATTATAGGACGCGAAATTTCATTTTACATGCTTGCTAGATTTTCATCTTTTTATGTACGAGTGTACTGGAAAAACATTTAGGGGAAGAAGTAGAAGAAACAAACTCATTCTTTTATGCTCGAAATGAAATTATAGCCTATTAAGTGTTTTTTTTTTTTGGCCAAAAGTGCTTTTTTAGCTAATAATATTTTTTCACAAAATTAAGATATTTGGTCAAACTTTTAGAAGGAAAAAATTACTTTTGAGTAGAAGTAGACGTTATTTTTGAAAATTTAAAAATGCTTCTCCGGTTGATTTGTCAAACACAAACTGCTTCTCACCATCTAGTTGTAACGGAGGCAATTTTAGATTTTCACAATGAACATTCCATTCAGGTATTGTCACTCATCTCATTATAGGAACAGAGTTAGTTTCTTCTTTATCCATCTTCAGTTAGTATAGGAAGATATTTACATATATTCCATCTATTTGGGTTTTATCTCACAACCCACAACCCCCCCCCCCCCCCACAAAAAAAAGTCCTTTCTTAGCTACATCAACATTTGAAGATGATGTGAGTCATAACTTGAATAGACTAAATCAATGTGATAAAATGAGAGAATTGACAGTTTAAGGATTTTTAGCAACAAAATCCGATGCTGAGCAAAGACTAGGAATGAGAAAGTAATAATAAGGGTTACTGCAGAAAGAGAAAAATTACCAGGAATCAACCCTAATATATACTTCATACTTGTATAAACTTAGACTATAAATAATTGCAATCCATAAATTAAATATAAATGAGTGCTAAATAAAAAACTGCAGACAAATTACAACTTTATTTGGTTATACACAGTACATAAAAGATTGTTTAGCGTAAATCGATTACTTTGCCTCTTAAAATTACAACTTCAGAAGCTAAAAAGCTAACAGCTTGAAAAAGACATTACATGAGACATTACACGACATTCATCATTCACCAACATCTAGCTAGCGCCAGATTGTTCGTTTAATCCTTCGTTTAATCTAACAAACCATTTACGCCCTTTGTCCCATTTTACGTGCACACTTTTTTTTTAGTTCGTTTCAAAACGAGTAACAAGTTCTTATATCTAGTATAACTTAAAACTTACAATTTTACCTTTAATGAGATATTGTATAGTCATACAAATGTCTACGGCTTGTTTTAGAACACAAATTTTAGAAGTCTTTCTTTGTTAAACTACGTGTCAAGTCAAGCTACACCACATAAAATGAGACAGAAGTACTAAAAATTATCACAACCCAAGAATCACAAACCATTAGTTAGTAATTATCTACTGTTAGTCTGCAATAGACACTAGAAATTTTCTAAGCAACAAGAACAACAGCAAAAATCAAGAAATCAAGCTACAAATGCCCCCACGATATTACAACCTTGAGCAGACAAAACTTTACATGTTAATTGCCAACGAGAAATTATTATCCACTTAATAATTTCTAACATGAACTAAACTGCTTCAAGGGTAGAATTTGTATTAATGCTAGCCTTTGAATTTAGCGGTCCTTATATATCGTATTATCAATCAAAATACGGTCCAAAGATAAAATCACTATTTGATAGGGCTTCTTCCTAAACCTATGAATTTTATAGGACCTTGACCCCCAAGAACAAAAGACAAGAGGCAGACTTAAAACTTATAGCAGCAATAAGAGAGAGTAAAATCTAAGTACAAAAGAGAAAAATTTTATCACAACGTTGAAGTTTTGTATCTGGTAAAATAAAGACAGTGAATGCTTACACAGTACAGCAAACAGTAATCCTCCTTTCATAATCCTATGAAAGGAACGAAGACCAGGAATGAGAAATTGATGACAAGGGTAGAGTTACTGCAGAAAAAGAATAATGGGAATCAAACTAAAGAAGATTACCTGAACTAAAACCCAATAGCTGAAGCCTTTATGTAGATGGTGCAAAAACTCGAATCTCGTTCCTGTTATTCAGACACAGATAAACAAAATCAGCAGTAGTTTACCGTGACAGAGCCATGAAAAAGCAGAACCGAGGAGATGAAATTGAAGAAAAGAAATATTAGAAGAGAAGAACCCAAAAGATTACGAAACAGGAAAAAAGGATTAGGATAAAATAGAATAAAATTCGGGGAAAAGATATGAAGAAATGAAGTAAACAACTCCAAACTTTATTAAGAAGTGTGAAGTTATACCCAATTTTTTTTTCCTATTTATTAGGCTTACACCTATATCAGTGTCATCAACTCAGAATCACAGAAATCAGAGGTACTTGAGATTAGGACAAGATGAAGAGATTGAAAGTAGTATATCATCGGAGGAATCTATGATGGCTGAGATTGTAACAGAGAAAAAAAACCCCTAATTTCAACCATCAAAACCCTAACTCGAAAATCTGTAATTAATTCACTCTATTTTAACAAATTTAAAACAAAAAAGAAGGAGAAAGAGATAGAAAACAATAAAATTGATATTAAGGAATAAGAAAAGCACCTGCATAAATTGAAGAGATGAGGAAGACGAAGATATCTGAAGCTTGTCAATTGTGATGTACAGAAATCCAATAAAACCCACCTATGTAATAACGTAAACGTACACGTAATAGTTGGGTAAATATAAAAAAGCCACGTATACAGATAAGCTCAAAAGTCTAATATGCCCTCAAACAAAACTTAAATTACACATAAGCAAGCATGTCGAAACTCATGCTCTTCTAAAGAAGAGAAAAATTCTGACAAAGTTGATGAAGGGATCAAACGACAATGCACGCGGTTTGGGCTTCCTCCACAGGGCGGATGCAGCATAGAGTTAATGGGTTCAACTGGATCCAGCACTTTTAATGCGGAGCATAAATTTATATGTAAAAATCACAAAAAATATAATAAATAATAGATATGAACCTATAACTTTACAATATAATGGGTTCAATGTTAAAAGCTTTAAATATTGAACCTATAGAACTAAAATCATAGATCCGCCTATGTTCCTCCCTCTTTCTTCGGATTTTGTTCGATAGTTAGACGACGAAGCATAATAATAGATTCGCGACACATATAGTCAGGAGGATCAAAGTGTAGGCAGCTTGGAATTCCTCTCGGATCGTTGAATTGTTCGAGACTTGTTCCTTATTATTGCCATTGATCTTTACATATATATGGCGTAATATATAGTGGTTGTTTATGCTGTCTCTTTAGGTTTGCAACAATTAGATTTATCTTAATTTATTGTCTCTTTATTTTTAGTGGTATTATAACAACAAACAATATATTCAGTATAATTTTATAAGTGGAGTCTCGGGAAGATAGTGTGTACACAGACCTTATACTTACCTCGTGTAGGTAGATCGGATGTTTCTTAATTTATTGCCTCTTTATTTTTAGTGGTGTATATATATACTCGTTTCCTATTTACTATCTTTGTTGTATCACTTTTCTGAGTATTCTATTATATCAATTATATTATATTGTCTACACCTATAGGTATGGGCAATTGAACTCTATTATTCTAATTGAACTTCTCACTCGTTTCCTATTTACTATCTTTGTTGTATCACTTTTCTGAGTATTCTATTATATCAATTATATTATATTGTCTACACCTATAGGTATGGGCAATTGAACTCTATTATTCTAATTGAACTTCTCGTCTGATACATGGGTGTAGTTATACATCTCATAGTAAAGAGTCCTACCATTTATCTATTCTTAAATAGACAGATTGTGTTCATCACCACTGTATTTACTTTGTGTCCAAGACTTATCCCCACATAACCATAAACTACACAAACAGGGCGGAGCTAGAGTGCCGGGAGTGGGTTCGGCTGAATCCAGTAACTTTGATTTGAACCCTATATTTATCTTAACAAAATCTATTGAATATATATGAATTATTAATTTAGAACCAAGTAACTTAAAATGATTAGAATTTTGAACCCATAAGTTTGAAATCCTGGCTCCGTCTCTGTACACACAAACACTAATAACACTTACCCCATACGGTTAGGACTAGAATTACACCTACATACACACGACTAAGAGTCATATTATCTAACAAGTCCTATTGTTAGACACAGAATATGAACCATAGTTGATTCACCAAACAACTCAGAATAAATTAAAAAACATCAAAAATTGGGTGTGTTTGGTAAGAAGAAAATCTCTTTAGGAAATTATTTTCAGTGGAAGATGTTTAACCTTGGGAAATCTTTTTATTTGTAGCCATTTTTCATAAGATTAACCGATATATGGCAATTACTCAAGAAGTAGATTGAGCCCTATTTGCAAGCCTCATTAATAGCTTGTTTGGATGATTGTTATACATTATATCATATTGTATTGTTATCCCAAAATAATGTTTGTTTTGATTGTTTAGTTATAATTGGTTATATTGTATTGTTAAATCTATTGTTCCGAAACAATAAAAAGTCTCATTTTTTGAAACAACCAAATTGGTATGGTGGGATTATTTCCTATTGTTCTTTTTGTTTCGTTTTTCTCCTACTTTGATTTTAACTCCAATTCTAATTACTTTAATCTCCAATTAGATGTATAATATTAGTTGTTTTCAAGTGTGCATAGTGTTACTTATTTATCTTCGTTCCTTTGTTCTGCCAACTGTATGGTCTTCGTTCGTTTCTCTATCATTGTTCTTTAGTATTTTTTCTAATGATAATTAATTAGTCTTTGATTTTAGTAAAAAGGAATTTTCTTAAATTATTTTATGTGTAAATCTTGAAAATTTTAATATTTAAAACAATTGAGGGTATTTTAGTAAACTTATCAGTTACAGTACAATACGATAGAGTCAAACCAAACAACAAAATGTTATTTAACAATAACAAATAATACAATCTATCCAAACATTGTATTCATAAAACGGTATGATACAATACCATACATTATGAAACGATGGATAACAATGATCCAAACAGAGTGTAAAGTGGGAAATAAACTATGTCAATTATTGATAATTGCACTGTCTTAGCTAGCCGGGGATAATTATGCAAGACTCTGTATTCAAACCTCCATAGAGCAACCTTTAATCAATCAATATCACCTTGGTAGACATAAACAAGTTGTTATAAATGAGCGCAAAATCACGACACTTAGCCTCGCGATCGTGGAGAGTCAAAGGTGGACCTTTTGCGTCCGCGATCCAACCTTTGCGATAGCATAGAACAAAATACCCCCAAGATGGCCACCCCAATTACCTCTCACAAAAGATGCTTTGCATTTGCATAAAACTTTAATTTCCCCTTCTGCCTCACCACGATAATGGCTTGGTACATGAGATAATAGATAACAACAAATGTCTACAACATCCCATTGAGTTTTAACTGTGCCGAAACACCCCCTAGCCTTCGGGTTTCGACCCCGAGCATTCTCACAAGTCACAAACAATTACGTGAACTTACTAGAGGTCTCAAAACATATCTCTAACAAATATACAAATCAAAGGGGCAGATTGTTACAAAATTCACTCGAAATTAGGTCAGCAATTCCGAACAAATTAAATGCGTAGTCAGCTAATTAATGTGTTTGCTATGTGACTTCACTAGATGAAAAAAAGAAACGTATAAACAAAATGAAAAATGCTTTATTAGAAGACCATGTTTAACAGCATAAAATTACAATTGTCGGTTAACAGAATAACGTAAACAGATGAAAGGAAAGGAACATAGACATTCAAACTCCTACTTCTCTCCAAGGGAAATATATACTCCAATTTTTAAAAGAAAAATTAAACCTTTTTGGGAAAATCATTTCTCTTTGTAAGGAAGAAAGAGTTGGAGAGCAAGCAGAATTTCTGAAATGTGGTTAGTCCAGCCCTTTTTATGTTTGCTTTACCAAGTATAATATAACTCGTAATTTTGGAGGATCAATAGCTCATATGGGAATTCCAATTTGATTCTCTCTCTTCGTATGCCCTTTATTTTATTTTGCTCTAAATATCTCGGGCTTTCTTCAGAAAAGTGATGGGATAGTTGGGGATAAAAACATCTCAGATGCAGACTTTGATATATACTGTACTTCGAAGAAATGTGTTCGAACTTCAAACTGAAAGCCCAAAAACCTAGTATTAGGGTTAAACATGTAATCTTCTTTACCTTTAACCAATTTAATAGATTTATAGTTGTCAATATCTTTTATTGCCGAAAAAAACATTGTCCACTTTAAACCTAATTTTGCCAATTGTTGGGGTGCTAAAAACAAAGTCAAACTACACTAATTCATACCAAGAAAATGTTGGAAGGTTGATTGCATGCCAAATTAATAAGCACTATTTTTGGCAATTTATTTACTGCCATTTTTGTTTAATATATTGCATTAGATTAATTTTCATAAAACTTCATGCAAAAATAAGTTTTGATACGATATGTTTTATGAACCCAACAAATATTTGGAGGACACATGAAAAAGTTGAATTTGATTAATCCTAACTTTTTTTAATTGAAAACAAGCAAATGGAGTCCAAATTCAAACTACTTGCAACATTGAATCTTGCTAAATGCCGTAACTAACTTGTTTGCTTCCCAGTCCAGCAAAATTTATTATCTTATATTTTTCTAACTAAATCAAATTTGATGGCCACTACTTGGTTTGAGCATTAGCTCATTTGCAAACCCATGGAAAATTCAGGTTATTTAGGCCATGCGAATGAGATGACGTGCGGTTGACTTGCATAAATAGGGTACCGAGAATGAGACATTTTGGTATCACTATTGATTTTTGGAACCCGGTAACAGAAGACATAATAATTCGTCAATACGAACAAGTAAAAGAATTAAACCTTTAAAATTGAAAAATGAAAAAGAAAAAGGGAGTTTGTCTAGGAGAAAAAATCTAGGTAGAAAATGCCAAATTAGTAGATACAGATTCTTTACATATACGAATTGGTATAATCTGAAGCAAAGTCGACACCCTCCCGTGTAGTTGAACTTTACATAATAAAGTTTTTGTTACCTATTATAAAAGTGATTGAAATGAAATTTAGTTATCATCTAGTAAGATATCAGACTATCAGTATTTAATTGTCAGAATTCAAGTTTATATACTGATAGTGTAAAAAATATTCACAATATGAAGTCATTTATAAGATAATATATTACATGCATATTTTTGTAATAACATTAATTGATAACTTGATAAAAATAGCAAGCAACCTGCAATTTATATTATATTAAAAGGAGAGTAGTGAAGCATGTGTTAAGCCAAGTGGCAAGCTAAAAAGAAGCTACTTGGCAATTTAAAGACAACATTAAAAATTTGAATCATAAATGGAAACATAACTAATGGAAGTAGTTAATGATGCTTATATTTAATCTAAATAGATTTTAGACAAATTTAATCTATATATCTACATTTAAATTTATATTTATAAGTATATTTATATCTATATTGATTCACCCATAGATTATTTTTTTTATTAGCTAGAGATATGGAGGTAAAAATTAATTAAAAATTCTAATCGAAAAAAATAAAAAAAAAATATAGAAAGACGTAATTGAGATAACCTATGACTATTTATACATTAGAGTAAGTTAAAATATAAAATAAAATTAAAATTTACTTAAGTTATTAAAGATATATTGAGTTTAAAAATTAAATAAATTCAAGCAGCAAAATAAGATCTTAAATAAAGTATATAAATTATTTATAAGGTAAGAAAAAACTTAAATAATCAGTAAAAAAATATTTTAAAAATAAGAATAATAAAGTCATATTAATATTGATAAATCGGGCAAACGAATATTTTATACGTAAATATTACTACAACATTCAGATATAATGTGTTCAAACAATTAAGAAAATATTTTTTTATTAATATTTGAATTGAGTACAGTAAGTTTAAGTTTGAAAGTATAACATAATTCTTTAAAAATGTAGTCAAATATAGAAAATAGAATAATAAAACTTATTTGAATTTGAGAAAGTTTTTTAATTTTTATCTATATTATATTAGAATGAATGTAGTAGAAATAAATATTAAATTCGAACAAGCTAATAAAAATCCACATGACAATGTAATAATATTAGGTATTTAATAATATAATATCAAAAATAAATAATAAATAGAGAAAAAATAATAATTCAGATTTTTTATCAAAGAGAAGAAGGGTAAAACTTATTTAAATTTGAGATGGGAAAGTTTTTTATATTATGATAAGAAAATTCATAATATGGATAAGTCCACGTAACTCAAGTCTAATGGATAAAATCAAAAACTAAAAATATTGAATAATAGAAATAAATTAGAGATAATATGAGATATTTATAAATCATAAGTTTAAAAAATAAAATAAATTAAATATACAATGCTTAAAATCTTATTAAAATTTAAATAATTTAAAATTTTCGAGCAATATTTTTAAAACAAAATAAATATTTATTTTATGATTAGAAATTATATATTTATCTATATTATATTAAAGAATAGTAGATTATAATGATATTAAAAAAATTATAAGTTAATGAAAAGCCACATAAAACGTAATAAGACTATATAATTAGATTAAAAATAAGCAAAATTATTAAAAAAATTATTATTAGAAATGAAAGGGAAAGGCTATTTGAATTTGAAATTAGAAATTTGTTAAAACTACGATTAGAATGTCCAAACTATGGATAATATCACGAAATTGAAGTCTTATTTATGAAAAAAATATTAAAATAGAAAATAAATTTCTAATATAGGTAATTTTACTAATAAAAATTAAAGATTAAATTTGTATTAAATCTAAAAAAGAAAGAAAATTTACGTAAGAAATAAAATGATAATGAAAATATTACTACAACATTAACATATAATGTGTTCAAACAACAAAGAAAATATTTTTCTATGATTAATATCTGAATTGAGTGCAGTTAGTTTAAGTTTGAATATATAGTATAATATTTTAAAAATGCGGTCCAATTTAGAAAATAGAATGATAAGAATTATTTGAATTTGAGATGAGATTTTTTTTATTTCATAAGTTTTTATTTTGTAAAATATTATGTAAAGAAATAAAATGACAATAAACATATTACTACATATATATAATATGTTCAAACAATTAAGAAATTATTTTTCTATGATTAAAATAAAATTTTAATAATATAAATAACTTTCTAATATATGTAATTTTACTAATGAAAATTAAAAATTAAATTTGTATCTTAAAGTTAAAAAAAAATAACTGCATCTAATACAAAAATAGTTATAAGAGAACTCAATATATTTGTAACATAATCATCAAATATATGTATTAATATTTTAGACTAATTCAATTTTACAATTTAAAATAAAATATGATATTATTCTGGTTAAAGGTAAAAAATTAATATAAAAATAATTAAAATTTATAGTAGGGAAGAGAATGTAGTAAAACAATAGAGATAGTGTGAGGATACTTATACATTAAATTAATTTAAAAATAAATAAATTAAAAAATTTAATTATATTTAAAAATATTACAATAAGTTTAAATGATTAAAAAAATTGAATGCATAAAAATATACCAAATTTCAAGAATAAAATATTTATAGTTATTAAAGACTATTAAAAGAATAATAAGAAAGATATTAATTAAGATAATAAAAAACTATATGATAGTAAAATAATTTTAAATAATAAATAATACAATAACTATAAGAAAAAAAAAGAATTTGCATAAAAATAATGTGATGAATAAGACATATTTAACTTTTAGATAAAAACAAAGTGATAGTAAGAAGTTTGTTAAAATAATATGATCTAATGTGCTCAAACAAGACAGATCGCAACATGATATGTTTAGTATTCTTTGATACTGACAGCAAAACGAAGTGCAAGTACTAAAATCAAGTAGTTAGGTTGCTACAAATAAAAAACAAAATAGGTTGTGCACTACGAGATTTGAACAATAATTTCATATCCTACTTCATAATTAATATCTAATGTTATATAATTTTTATCTGAGAGATTTATATTTTAAGGTTATTTGCACATGATTCAAATAACCAACATCACAGTTTAACATGATTTGTGTCCGCGCATTGCGCGAGTATTGATACTAGTTTATTGACTTAAAAGAAATGTGAGCGTAAAAATATTTTACATATTAGTGTATATAGTTTAAATCCTCTTTATAATGAAACTTGGTACTTTTTAAAGTTGTTGGCAACTATTCCTGTATTGTATCCATTAAATCCTTTTTTTTTTAATTATTTATTTATTTGAAGCTATTTTTCTAGCGTTTCTTAGATATGAAGTTTAATAATCATCAATAACTCCTAATAAGTCTTTCTTAATTGTATATAGCTAATCTATTTAACCTTTCTTTTGACATTGTTGTTCTTAGGTAACATTTTATCAATTTTAATTTTGAAAACTTCTTTCCGCTGAAGCGACGGTAATAAGAATTATTAACATTTTTCCATAAGCAATATAGGCATTGGAAAAAGAATCAAATCTTTTTATTTGACCGAGTGTATCAAATAAACTGCTATCTTCTAATTGCACTATTTTCCTTAATACTTTAATTCCGAAAATAAATCTAAACCATCAATATCGAATTGATTATTATGCTTTAAGGAACATTCAAGATTAACGCAATATTTTTTCATATTACCGGCATGTAATGATCTTAATTTTTACCACTAAATAGAAAACCAAAAATATATTCATATACTTCGAATTGTTCAAATCTATTTTGAAGTGAAAAAATAGCTTTGTCTACTATGTATAAAGTAATCAACTCCAAAGGACTCTTCGAAAGATTTTGAGATTTTATTATCAACATTCTCATCAAATTGTTACTTCTTATATATCACACGTTTCTTACGAAATTCGGGTTCGATAGTTATTTCAAGTGCAATTTTCTTGGCAGAAATCATAGCAGTTGCAAATCCTTCTTCTCTATACTTGTTAAAGAAAGAAATCAAACTTTTTCATTTCACATAACCTTTTTTTAAAAAACTAATACATAGCCTATTAGGCGTAATAAAAATGGGGCCCCACAAATTTGGGGCCTAAAACAGTTGCTTTATTTGCTTTATGGAAGGGCCGCCCCTGAGTATAGAATTGTGTGATACCAATTATATACTGTATCAATTACCACAGTCTAGCTCATTAATTTTTTTTTTGGTGAATAATTTTTTTTATTAATCTCCACGAACAAGTACAATATTCTCAGTTTCTTACAATCTGCCTCTCCTAATTATTACCTTCTAAACTTTTATTCTATTCTTCATATATAACCTTTGTGATGACCCTTGGGTCATCGCTTGTTTTAAAAATAAATTCTGTGTTCCGAGGCCTTAAAAACCTCTTTATGTATTACCTCAATTTGCGTGTGCAGTTCGGGTGCATAGCCGGAAAGTCAATATGTGAAAAATGATGAATTTTGACCTTAAAATGAATTTAAGTTGACATCGGTCAATATTTTGGGTAAACGAACCCGGACCCGTGATTTGACGGTCCGGAGGATCCGTGGAAAAATATGGGACTTGGGCGTATGTCCGGAATCGAATTTCGAGGTCCCAAGCCCGAGAAATGAATTTTTTTAAAAAATTATTCTCTGGAATATTTATGAGTTTTTGGAAATGAAATGTGTTTAAAACTTGACGGTATCGGGCCCATATTTTGGTTCCGGAGCCGGTACAGGTCTTATATGTGATTTAAGATGAGTCTGTGAGATTTGGTAAGAAATGAATGTCGTTTGAGGTGATTCGGACCCGTAGTTGTGAAAATTGATACTTTGAAAGTTTTGAGATTTTTCTCTATGCTAAATTCGTTGTTTAAGAGGTTATTTTGGCGATTTGATTGCACGGATAAGTTCATATGATGTTTTTGAGTTAGTATACATGTTTGGTTTGGAGCCCGGAGGGCTCGGGTGAGTTTCGGATAGGTTTCAGAAGGTTTTAAACTTGAAAAAAAATTGTAGGTTTTCAGTTTCTGGTGTTCTGGTGTGTTGTTCTTCGCGTTCGCGGAAAGACACTCACGAACACGAAGGGTAAGTCAGGCTGAAGGAAACTTCCTTCTATGCGAACGCGAGACGCAGGACGCGAACACGAAGCTTTGGAGGTGTTTCCCTTCGCGAATGCGGGCCTGCTATCGTGAACGTGAAGGCTTTTGGGCCTGGGCAGGGGGAGGATTTTACTCTACGCAAACGCGTCCACACGACCGCGAACGCGAAGGCTCTGGGGGACTGAAGCTCCACGAACGCAAGCCTTGTATCGCGAACACGATGGTTAATTGGGCCTGATCCATCACGAACGCGACAGGCCTATCGCGAACGCGATGAAGGTCTACCCAGTGATTTTTAAACAGTAACAGAACATACGGGATTTAACAAAAATTTCATAACTTCTTCTTCTAAACTCCAAATTGGGCGATTTTTGAAAGAGAGCTTCACCACAGATCCATAGGTATGTAATCTTAGACTCATTTTCTTCAATTTTCATTAACACCCATTAGATTTCTAGGCCTAAATCATGTTCTTAACGGTAGAAAATTAGAGATTTGGGTAGAGTTAGGGCTTTTTGTATAATTGGGATTTAGACCTCGTTTTGGGGTCGAATTTCGGAACTAATTACATATTCGGACTCGTGGATGAATGGGTGATCGGGTTTTGGTCCGAACCTCGTATTTTGACCAAGCGGGCCCGGGGTCGATTTTTGACTTTTTGAGAAGAATGATAGGAAATCTATAATTAAGCATTGAAATTGGATTGTTTAGCGTTTATTGATGTTATTGGGTCGATTATGTCTAGATACAATTGATTTAGAGCCAAATTCAAACGGAAAAGCGGTGTTTGAGACTTGAGTTGACCGTGAAAGTTTGAGGTTAGTGTTTGGTCTAACCTTAGCTTGAGGGATTAGGAGTCGTGTCTTATTTGCTACGTGTTAACTGTGAAGTACGACGTATAGGCATAGTGATGAGTATCTATACGTCGGTGTCAAGCATGCCCGTGAGTCTTGTATTGTAATTGTTATGACTCCGTTGTGGTTTATTGCGCTTCATATGAGGATTATCATTATTGTTCCCCTGTCGGGATGTTATTATCATTATTGTTCCCTTACCGGAATGTTATTATCATTATTGTTCCCTTTCCGGGATGTTTTTATCATTATTGTTCCCTTGCCGGGATGTTATATTAATATTATTGTTCCTTTGCCGGAATGTTTGTTTTGATACTATTGTTCCCTTGCCAGGATTCTTTTATGATTGGTGTTGATAAATGAAATGGGAGCGGGTTGCACGCCTGCAACGGTAATATATAAAATGGGAGCGGGTTGCACACCTGCAACGGTAATATATAAGATGGGAGCGGATTGCACGCCTTCAACGGTAATATGTGAGATGGGAGCGGGTTGCACGCCTGCAACGGTAATATAAGAAATGGGAGCGGGTTGCACGCCTGCAATGGTATCTTATGAAATGGGATCGGGTTGCACGCCTGCACCGGTATTACGTGTGTACCTGTTCTTCTACTTCCTTATTTTTTGCTAGTAATTGATTTATGGCATTCCTTATATTTCTCTACTATCGTTCTGTTGTTACCGATTACTCCCCACAGCATGTTCCCCCGCCCGCTTTAGTTGTAATTATCTACTTCTATTTCCATTGTATATGATTTAACTGCACAGGTTTATTTGGTAGTCTGGTCCTAGCCTCATCACTACTTCGCCGAGGTAAGGCTAGGCACTTACCAGCACATGGGGTCAGTTGTGCTGATACTACACTCTGCACTGTGTGCAGATACTGATACCAGAGCGCTTGGACCGCAGTGAGGGTGTTGTCTTCAGTCCACACATGCGACCCGAGGTAGTCCTGTAGACGTCCGCGGGCCTTGGCGTCTCCTCCTATCTTTTCTCTTTCTGTTTCTACTTATTTAGAGACAAACTTATGTATTTCATTCGGACTTTGTTTGTAGTGTTCTTAGACTATCTATGAAGTTGTGACTCCAGTTCTGGGTAGTAATGTACTTCAAAATTATGTAGCGGTGTTCGATTGGAATATTAAGTTTCGAATTCCGCATTTTCGATTGTTTAATCTTATTCTGTTGTTTAACTACTTAGTATTTTACATTGTATAATATGTTTAAATAAAAAAAGGGAGATAAGTTTGCAATATTCGACTTGCCTAGCTTCCACGAGTAGGCGCCATCACGACTCCTGAGGATGGAAAATCCGGGTCGTGACAAGTTGGTATCAGAGCTCTAGGTTATATGGGTCTCACAGTTCATAGACAAGCTTAGTAGAGTCTGAGGGATCGGTACAGAGATGTCTATATTTATCCCCCAGAGGCTACAAAGTTAGAAAAAACTTCACATTTATTCCTTCCTGTCGTGCAATTTAGTTTCTCAATACTAATTGAATTTCTACTCTGTTCTTTCGCAGATGGCGAGAACACGCGCTTCCTCATCCATTGAACAACAACCCGAGCCCCCGGCAGCAGCTGTGAGCATGTGATTTTTGCCCTATATGAAATACTCCTATAAAATCCCAAGAAAATAGATTTTCTGTTAATTATTTGCCATTTTAGGAATTTTTGTAGAATTTTCTTAATTATTTGTATTTCTGTGCATGTTTAATTTTTATTTAAATCATGAAAAATGCCAAAAATATCATGCATTGCATTTAAGATTTGTTTTTATATTTTTAGAATTGATCAATAATTATTTATTTTATAGAAATTTGAAAATCACAAAAATAGCTCATTTTTACATTTTGTCTTTTAATTTTTAGTTTACTGATTTTTCTCTTTTAGTTTAGAATTAAGCGATGTTTATAATTTTCATAATTAGATAATTGGTTTATGTCACGACCCCGGTTCGCCCTCTGTGAACCATCGTGATGACACCTAGCTCTACGACTAGGTAAGCCTAAACATGCGGAAGATAACAAAAACTTGTGGAAGTAAAACAATTTAAAAACATAAATAAGGCAATAACAATGTTAAATGTGCCGCTCGGCATACACCATATTTATATAGCTCTCAAAACCAATATTTAAATCTAAGACCCGAAAACCCACGAATCACAAGCTAAAAACAAGAAATACTACATAGCTCTAACTCCGCAATTTTGTCTAATAAGAACAGAAGTACAGAAGGGCTAAGTACTAAAAGAATGAATAGAAAGGGACTTCTCGGTCTGCGGACGTGGCAGATGTACCTCGAAGTCTCTAAGCAGTCGCCTCTCTCAAGGATGGTAGGCCTGAGTAGCGGTACCTGGATCTGCACATGAAAAACATGCGCAGAAGGGGCATGAGTACACCACATCGGTACTCAGTAAGTGCCAAGATTAACCTTGGTTGGGTAGTGACGAGGAAGGTAAGGGCCCTACTGAGACTAAATAAATATAAAGATGACAGGATAAGATAAGCAGTACAATTGAGAATCTATAGTAAGAATCTACACAGGATAATAAGAGTACAATAATGGAAACAGAGATAAAGTAACCGGGGGATCTCTCAGTATCCCGAGGATCTCTTAGTATCCTCAACATGTACTAGGGATCTCTTGGTATCCTCAATATATGCCAGGGATCTCTTAGTATCTCGAGGATCTCTTGGTATACTCAATATATGCTAGGGATCTCTTGGTATATCGACGATCTCTCGGTATCCTCAATCTACGTGTCAGGGATCTTTTGGTATCCCGCACCTCAGTCCAGGTCATCAGTACGAACAGGGTATCTCCCGGGATGCCGTCCCGTAGTCCTAATGCAAAACACACAGCAGCAACATAAGAATATTAAATTAAATGCTAATTTCGTACCAAGTAAATAGTTAATTCTAGCGTAACATGCTTCACGTAATGCAATTAAGGCAGTTTAAGCAAATAGGCAATTAAGTCAACTAAACATGCTTTTCTAAACTAGCAACATGCTAAATTCACAAGTCGAATATAACAAGAAAAAGAACTCAATTGAAATACTTAAGGAAAAATCAGATTTTCAACAATTAGCTCAAGTACGCGCTCGTCACCTCACGTACAAGGCATTTCAATTATCAAATATAGCATATCCTAAGGGGAAGGTCCCCCACACTAGGTTAGACAAGCCACTTACCTCGAACCGGCTCAAAATCAATCCGACACCATGTCTTTGCCACGAGTACTCGACTCCAAATGGCACAAATCTATTCAATTAAATTGCATAATATAAATAACACTTCAAGTAACTGATTCTACAATTAAATTCTAAGCTAATACGCAAAATTATGTAAAATGACCAAAATGCCCCTCAGGCCCACATCTCGGAATCGGGTGAAATTTTACATTTTCAGAAACCTCGCACTCTCATGAGTCTATACATAATAAGAACACTGAAATTGGAGTCCAAATGACCCCTTAAATCCTCATTTAAAGCCTCTTAAACCCAAGCCCTAATTACCCATTTTGCCCAAATTTCTCTCCACTAATTAGGTCTTTAATCACATAAAAATGAGTTATGAAGTAAAGGATGTTACCTCCAAGTGATTCCCCTTTGTTTTCCTCAAAATCTCTCTTAAAAGCTTCAAACCCGGATGAAAATGGTGAAAGAATCCCTCAAATTCGCGAAGGCAACTATTTATATGTTCTGCCCTGGCATTTCCGCATTTGCGGCCCTGGGACCGCATCTGCAAACACAATGTCGCATCTGCAATTTTCATTAAAATGCCAGCTTCCGCATCTGCGGACCTCTAACCGCAGGAGCGGTTTCGCTTCTGCGAGCTTTTCACTGCATCTGCAATTCCTAAGGAATTGACACAAAGCCGTTCCTGCGACCCTTTATCCGCTTCTACGGCGCCGCATCTGCGGTCCCTAAACCGCATATGCGAAAATACCAGAAGACAAGCTGCTGCAGCAACTTCAACTCCAAAATTTCCTCCGTTAACCATCCGTACTCATCCCGAGGCCCCCGGGACCTCAACCAAAGGCATCAACATATCCTAAAACCTTATTCAAACCTGTACAAGCTTCAAAACACTTAAAACAACATCAAAACAACCAAAACACATCGGATTCAAGCCTAAGTTTCTAAAATCTTCCGAATTTCACTATCGATCAAAAACCCAACCAAAACACGTCCGAATAACCTGAAATTTTGTACACACATCCCAAATGACACAACGGAACTACTGCAACTCTCGGAATTTCATTCCAGCCCTCGGATTAAAATCCCGCTATCGAACCGAAAACTTCAAAAATTCCACCTTCGGCATTTCAAGCCTAAATTAGCAACGGACCTCCAAAACACAATCCGAACACGCTCCTAACCCCAAAATCACCCAACAGAGCTAACAGAACCATCAGATTTCCATTCCGAGGCCATCTTCACTCTGTTCCGACTACGGTCAACTTTCCAACACTTAAGCTCTCATTTAGGGACTAAGTGTCCCAAAACTCTCCGAAACTTAAAACCGAACATCCCGGCAAATCAAAATAGCGGAAATAAACTTGGGAAAAGTAGTTAATAGGGGATCAGGGCATTAATTCTTAAGATGACCGGTTGGGTCATCACATCCTCCTACACTTAACCATTCGTTCGTCCTCGAACGAGCATAGAGACATACCTGAAGTAGTGAAAAGATGAGGGTAACAGCTGTGCATATCCTTCTCGGTCTCCCAGGTCGCCTCCTCGACCGACTGACCCTGCCATTGGACCTTCACTGATGTAATGTTCTTTGACCTCAGCTTTCTAACCTGCCTATCCAATATTGTCACTGGCTCCTCAATATAAGATAGATCCTTGTCCAACTGGACTGAACTAAAATCCAACACGTACGACAGATCGCCGTGATACCTCTGGTGCATCGAAACATGAAATACCAGATGAACTCCTGCCAAACTGGGAGGTGAGGCAAGCTCATAAGCAACCTCCCCAACACGCCTCAATATCTCGAAAGGGCCAATAAATCTCGGACTCAACTTTCCTTTCTTCCCAAATCTTATAACGCCCTTCATAGGCGAAACCCGAAGCAGAACCCACTCTCCAACCATATAGGAAACATCACGAACCTTCCGGTCCGCGTAACTCTTCTGTCTGGACTGGGCTGTGCGGAGTCTATCCTAAATCACCTTAACCTTCTCCAACACATCCTAAACTAAGTCTGTGCCCAATAATCTGGCTTCACCCAGCTCTCACCAACCCACCAGGGATCTACACCATCTCCGATATAAAGCCTCATACGGTGCCATCTAAATGCTGGACTGATAGCTTTTGTTATAAGCAAACTCTGCCAATGGCAAGAACTGATCCCAAGACCCTCCAAACTCAATCACACACACACAGAGCATATCCTCAAAAATCTGAATAGTGCACTCGGATTGTCCGTCCTTCTGAGGGTGAAATGTTGTACTCAACTCCACCCGGGTACACTACTCATGCTGAGTGACCCTCCACAACCGTGATGTGAACTGTGTACCTCTATCTGAGATGATGGACACTAGAATACCATGCAGACGAATAATCTCCCGGATATAAATCTCCGCTAACCGCTCTGAAAAATAAGTAGTACACACAGGAATAAATTGAGCAGACTTGGTCAGCCGATCCACAATCACCCAGATAGCATCGAACTTTCTCAAAGTCCGTGGGAGCCTAACTACAAAGTCCATGGTGATACGCTCCCATTTCCATTCCGGAATCTCTATTTGCTAAAGCAACCCACCCGGTCTCTAGTGCTCATACTTCACCTGCTGACAGTTGAGGCACCGAGCTACAAATATAACTATATCTTTCTTCATCCACCTCTACCAGTAGTGCTGCCTCAAATCCTGATACATCTTCGTGGCACCCGAATGAATGGAGTACCGTAAGCTATGGGCCTCCTCTAGAATCAACTCTCGAAACCCATCGACATTGGGTACATAAATTCGACCCTGCATCCTCAATACCCCATCATCACCAATAATCACATCTCTGGCATCACCGTGCTGAACCTTGTCCTTGAGGACAAGCAAATGAGGGTCATCATATTGCCTCTCCCTGATACGATCAAATAAGGAAGACTGAGAAACCACGCAAGCTAGAACCCGACTAACCCCGAAAGATCTAACCTCACAAACTGGCTGGCTAAGGCTTGAATATCCATCGCCATAGGCCTCTCTGATGCCGGCAAATAAGCCAAACCCCCCAAACTCTCCGCCCGGTGACTAAAAGCATTGGCCACGACATTGGCCTTACCCGGGTGATACAAAATAGTGATGTCATAGTCCTTCAGCAACTCTAACCACCTTCTTCGGCGCAAATTTAGATCCTTTTGCTTGAACAAGTGTTGCAAGCTCCGATGGTCAGTATAAATCTCACAGGGAAGCCCGTATAAAAAATGGCGCCAAATCTTCAGGGCGTGAACAATGGCAGCTAACTCAAGGTCGTGAACATGGTAGTTCTTCTCAGGTATCTTCAACTGTCTGGACGCGTAGGCAATCACCCTACCGTCCTGCATCAACACTACTCCGAGGCCAACCCTCGAGGTATCACAATAGACCGTATAAGACCCCGAAATTGTAGGCAGTATCAAAATAAGGGCTGTGGTTAAAGCTGTCTTGAGCTTCTGAAAGCTAGCCTCACACTCCTCCATCCACTGGAACGGAGCACCCTTTTGGGTCAACTTGGTCATAGGGGCTGCAATAGATGAAAACCCCTCCACAAAACGACGGTAATAACCTGCTAGGCCAAGGAAACTACGGATCTCTGTAGCTGAGGATGGTTTGGGCCAACTCTGTACGACCTCTATCTTCTTCGGATCCACCTGAATACCCTCACTCGATACCACGTGACCTAAGAATGCCATTGAATCCAACCAAAACTCTCATTTCTAGAACTTAGCATATAACTTCTTCTCTCTCAGAGTCTGAAACACAGTCCTCAGGTGCTGCTCATGATCTTCTCGACTCCGGGAATACACCAGGATATCATCAATAAAGACAATGACGAATGAGTCAAGATACGGCTGAAACACACTGTGCATCAAATGCATAAAGGTTGTTGGGGCATTGGTCAGCCCAAATGACATAACAAGGAAATCGTAATGATCATACCGAGTCTTGAAAGCAGTCTTCGGGATATCTGGCTCCCAAATCTTCAACTGATGGTAACCTGAGTGCAAATCAATCTTAGAAAACACCCGTGTGCCCTGAAGCTGGTCAAACAGATCATCAATACGAGGCAAAGGATAACGGTTCTTAACTGTAACTTTGTTCAACTAGCGATAATCAATACACATACGTATAGAACCTTCATTTTTCTTCACAAACAAGACAGGAACACCCCAAGGTGATACACTGGCCGAATAAAAACCGTATCAAGCAATTCCTGTAACTGATCCTTTAACTCCTTCAACTCAGGAGGAGCCATACGATACGGAGGAATAAAAATAAGCTGAGTGCCCGGCAACAGATAGATGCCAAATCAATATCTCTATCAGGTGGCATGCCTGGAAGATCAGCTGGAAACACATAAGGAAAATCCCATACTACTGGGACTGAATCAACTGAAGGGGTATCAATACTGACATATCTCACATAAGCTAAGTATGCGTCACACCCCTTCTCAACCATACACTAAGCTTTAAAAAAAGAAATAACTCTACTGGGAGTGTGATCTAAAGTACCCCTCCACTTAACAAGCGGAACACCTGGCATAGCCAGCGTCACAGTTTTGGCGTGACAATCAATAATAGTATAAATGGGCGACAACCAGTCCATGCCTAAGATAATATCAAAGTCAACCATGTTGAGTAACAATAAATCGGCTTTGGTCTCAAAACCGCTTAAAGCAACCAAACACGACCGATATATGCAGTCCATAACAAGAGAATCTTCCATAGGAGTAGAAACATAAATAGGGAAACTCAAAGAATCCCGAGATACACCCAAATGCAGAGCAAAATAAGAAGACACATAAGAATAAGTGGAGCCTGGATCGAATAGAACCGATGCATCTCTATGACAAACCAGTATAATACCTGTGATGACAGAATCGGAGGCAACAACCTCGGTATAGGCAAGAAGGGCATAGTATCGGGCCCGGCGTCCCCTTCTAGGGCAACCTCTACCACCCCGACCTCCACCTCTAGCTGGCTGAGCAGGTGGGGTAGCAGCTGGAGCTGTAACCATAGCCTGAGCACTTTCGTGGAACGCTGTGCTTGAGAAGTCTGTGAATGTGCACTCCTCCCAGGTAGAGGGAAATCCCTCACCATGTGGCGTGTGTCACCACACTCAAAACAAGCTCTGGGACGACATGGCGGCTGTGACAAGCTCAGACCAGGTCTGCTAGACTGACCTCTGAAAGCACCCCGCGTAGGAGTCGCGCTAGAAACCAGAGGTGTATAAGAAGGCTCCTGAGGCCTAGGAGGAGCTGGAGCACCACTGGCTGCTGGAAGAGCTGAATGAATGGTGCAACTCATGTAACCCCTACCATGAGAACCTGCAGCTGGGGTACGGCCACCAGAATAATGGCCCAACTCTCGAGACCTCTTGGCCTCCCTCTCCTCTCTCTCCCTAGAATGCATACCCTCAATTCTCCTAGCATTGCTCACCGCATGCTGATAAGAAATATCCATCTCCAACTTACGAGACATGCTAGACCTGATGTTGGGAATAAGCCCCTCAATAAACTGGCGAACCCTCTTACGAACAGTAGAAACCAAGGCTGGTGCATGCCTAGCTAAACTGGTGTAACGGACAGCATACTCTGAGACAGTCATAGCACCCTGGTGCAAATGCTCAAACTCGGCACGCCATGCATCCCTAAGGCTCTGAGGAACATACTCTCTCAGGAACAGATCTGAAAACTAAGTCCAAGCTAGTGAAGCAGCCTCATCCGGACTATCTAACTCATAGGTGCGCTTCCACTCATAGGTGGCTCCTCGAAGCTGGAAGGTAATGAAGGAAACCCTGCTCGATCCTGATATACCCATGGTACGGTGAATGCGATAACTCTCATCTAGAAATCCCAGAGCATCCTCTGATGCTAAACCGCTGAATACATGAGGCTTGTACCTCTTGAACCTCTCAAGGCTCAGCAGCTTCTCCTCGGAAGCCACTGCCCTGTCCTCGGGATGAACTAGCACTACAGGCGATGCATGAATAATCTTAGGGGCCTACTTAACATGCACTCGCTTCTTAGGAGTGCGGGCAGCAGGGGTTTGTGCTCCTCCCCCGACCTGAGATGTAGCTACAACAAGGGGAAGCAACCCTGCCTGAGCCAGAGTGGTGTACGTGCTCATGAACTGTGCCAAAGTATCCTAAAGAGATGGAGTGGTAGTAGCAGTAGCCGTGTCAGGTGCCTGGACTCCGGTTGGATCTGCTGGTGGTACCTCAGTGGAAGCTCATGCAGGTGCTCTGGCTGCACCACGTGCGTGTCCTTGGCCTCTATACCGGCTCCGGACTCTGACAGCTGTAGTAGTAGGTGCGGGTGCCTGATCCTCTCGGGTAGCACGTGTCCTCACCATCTGTGAGAGAATAGAAGACAAAAGTTTAGAATTGTGATGTCAAAATATTGCACGATAAGGAATCAAATGAAGTGGAAATTTTCCTAATAGTTACATAGCCTCTCGTAGATAAGTACAGACGTCTCCGTACTGATCAGCGAGACTCTAATAAATCAGCTTGTGATCCATGACTCCTATGAACCTAGAGCTCTGATACCAACTTGTCATGACCCCGGTTCACCCTCCGTGAACCATCGTGACAGCACCTAGATCTACGACTAGGTAAGCCTAAACTTGCGGAAGATAACCTAAACTTGCGGAAGTAAAACAATTTAAAAACAGAAATAAGGCAATAACAATGTTAAATGTGCCGCTCGGCATACACCATATTTATATAGCTCTCAAAACCAATATCTAAATATAAGACCCGGAAACCCACGAATCACAAGCTAAGAAAAAGAAATACTACATAGCTCTAACTCCGGAATTTTGTCTAATAAGAATAGAAGTACAGAAGGGCTAAATACTAAAATCATGAATAGAAAGGGACTTCTCGGTCTGCGGACGCGGCAGATGTACCTCAAAGTCTCTAAGCAGTAGCCTCTCTCAAGGATGGTAGGCTTGAGTAGCGGTACCTGGATCTGCACATGAAAAACATGCGCAGAAGGGGCATGAGAACACCACAGCGGTAATCAGTAAGTGCCAAGCCGAACCTCAGTTGGGTAGTGACGAGCAAGGTCAGGGCCCTACTGAGATTAAATAAATATAAAGATGACAGGATAAGATAAACAGTACAATTAAGAATCTACGGTAAGAATCTACATAGGATAATAAGAGTACAATAACAGAAACAAAGATGAAGGCAAACCACAAGGAAAGTAATTGGGGGATCTCTCAGTATCCCGCGGATCTCTTAGTATACTCAATATGTACTAGGGATCTCTTGGTATCCCGCACCTCAGTCCAGGTCATCAATATGAACAGGGGATCTCCCGGGATACCGTCCCGTAGTCCCAATTGAAAACACACAGCAACAACACAAAAATATTAAATTAAATGTTAATTCCGTACCAAGTAAACAGTTAATTCTAGCCTAACATGCTTCACATAATGCAATTAAGGCAGTTTAAGCAAATAGGCAATTAGGTCAACTAAACATGCTTTTCTAAACTAGCAACAGACTAAATTCACAAGTAGAATAAAACAGGAAAAAGAACTCAATTGAAATACTTAAGGAAAAACCTGATTTTCAACAATTAGCTCAAGTACGCACTCGTCACCTCACGTACAAGGCATTTCAATTATCAAATATAGCATATCCTAAGGGGAAGGTCCCCCACACAAGGTTAGACAAGCCACTTACCTCGAACCAGCTCAAAATCAACCCGACACCACGTCTTTGCCATGAGTACTCGACTCCAAATGACCCAAATCTATTCAATTCAATTGCATAATGTAAATAACACTTCAAGTAATTGATTCTACAATTAAATTCTAAGCTAATACGCGAAATTATGTAAAATAACCAAAATGCCCCTCGGGCCCACATCTCGGAATCGGGTGAAATTTTACATTTTCAGGACCTCGTACTCTCACAAGTCTATACATAACAAGAACACTAAAATCGGAGTTCAAATGGCCCCTTAAATCCTTATTTAAAGGCCTCTTAAACTCAAGCCCTAATTACCCATTTTCCCCAAATTTCTCCACACTAATTAGGTCTTTAATCACATAAAAATGAGTTATGAAGTCAAGGATGTTACCTCCAAGTGATTCCCCTTTGTTTTCCTCAAAATATCTCTTAAAAGCTTCAAACCCGGATGAAAATGGTGAAAGGATCCCTCAAATTCGCGAAGGCAACTATTTATATGTTCTGCCCAAGCATTTCCGCATTTGCGGCCCTAGGACCGTATCTGCGGACACAACGTCGCATCTGCGATTTTCATTAAAATGCCAGCTTCCGCATCTGCGGACCTCTAACTGCAGGAGCGGTTCCGCTTATGCGAGCTTTTCACCGCATCTGCGGTTCCTGAGGAATTGACACAAAGCCGCTCCCGCGGCCCTTTAGCCGCTTCTATGGTGCCGCATCTGCGGTCCCCAAACTGCAGATGTGAAAATACCAGAAGATGAGCTGCTGCAGCCACTTCAACTCTAAAAATTTCCTCCGTTAACCATCCGAATTCATCCCGTGGCCCCCGAGACCTCAACCAAAGGCATCACCATATCTTAAAACTTTATTCAAACTTGTACAATCTTCAAAACACTTCAAACAACATCAAAACAATCAAAACACATTGAATTCAAGCCTAAGTTTCTAAAATCTTTCGAATCCCGCTTTCGATCAATAACCCAACCAAAACACGTGTGAATGACCTGAAATTTTGTACACACATCCCAAATGACACAATGGAACTACTGCAACTCTCGGAATTCCATTCCGACTCTCGGATCAAAATCCCGCTATCGAACTGGAAACTTCAAAAATTTAATCTTCGGCATTACAAGCCTAAATTAGCTACGGACCTCCAAAACACAATCCGAACACGCTCCTAATAAAACCATTGGATTTCCATTCCAAGGCCATCTTCACACTGTTCTGATTACAGTCAACTTTCCAACACTTAAGCTCTCATTTAGGGACTAAGTGTCCCAAAACTCTCCAAAACTTAAAAGCGAACATCCCGACAAATCAAAATAGCGAAAATAAACTCGGGGAAAGCAGTTAATAGGGGATTAGAGAGTTTATTCTTAAGACGACTGGCCGGGTTGTCACAGTTTAATTTCACATTTTTAGATAATTTAGGATTTTCAATTTTTTATGATTTTTTTATTATTTAAAAGAAAAAGAAAAAAATTATAAATAAAATAAGGAATTGAAAAGGGGGATTTTATTTTTTTAATTGGGTTAATCTTACACCTGATCTGATCCAAACCAGCCCAAATTGCCCCAAACCCGTCCAATTAACCTAGGCCCAAAGAGCCTCACCCGGTCCAGCTTCCCTAGTCCCCAAACAACCCCGTTTTGTGAATGATTAATCACAACCATTGGATCTCGTTGATCCAACAGCTTAGAACTGATCTATCACTTTACATATAATTGTCAGAACGAACCTCCTACATATTCCCCGCTGCCTCCGCCACAAACCACCGCCGGAAATTGCCTCACGGCGGTTCCAGTGGTCCAAAGCTCCCCAAATTTATACCATGAACCCCCCTTCACCTCCTTATTCCCAATCTCCAGCTAGCTTCCCACGAATCCCTTCAGATTTGCTCGAATCTTAGATCAAAGTCTGGACCAAAAAAACCTAACTTCCCCAAATTACCCCAAATTCATACCATACAGTCCTCAACCTTCCCTCACCCGTGTCTCACCATTGATTACCCAAAAATCCCAGCCAAATTCCACAAATCTTAAATCTCAGAATCATCGAACCCTAATTTTCCCTTTTTCTAATTTTTTGGTCAAGATTTGGTCAAGTGGACTTAAAACCTCCATTAATCGATTGTTCTTGTTAAGAACAATCGATAATGGTAGTCAAAGTCCATTTACACTTTGAAGGATTTTGGATGAGTTCTCAAATTGACCTAGTCTTGAAATAATTTTAGGTAAATCTCCTTCCTTTCTTCTGTTTGTTTAAATTTTATCTTTGTTTTTCTTCTGCATGTTTAATGGTTTTTATTAGCCGCATGTTTAGTTTTAATTTTAGGTTTTATTTTTTCTCTCTCTTTCTTTATTCATGATTGTTTATTTGTTTACTAGTTCTTGATTGATTAAAAGCATGTTTTGAATTTCAGTACTCGATTGCATGATTTTTTTTAATTTAATTAGAGTTCTGTTTGTTTAAATCATGGATTCATCTCGAAATCAGTTAATTGTAGGGTTCCCTTAGTATCCAGATTCGTCCAACTGCTTAATTTTGCTCGTTTGATTTGTCTTGGCATGTTTGTTTGTGTTTTCCCTAGTCTGCAAATCAATAGATACTTAGAGAGGTCAAATGAACAAAAAGAAACTTAAGGGGTCATAACAGGGTGTGATAATTCTGAAATAGGATAAGGTCTATGCTGGAAATGTTCTAGAATGGGGGCAGCTGGCCTCATTTGGTTAGTACAAAGTACTGAAACCAATGAGGGACAACCAGCTGTCCATTCTTGTTAAAAATATTCCTTTTGTGGCTGAGGGAATAATTCTTTTATTTCTTCAGCACATGACATTGTATATGCCTATATATAGTACCTCTCATTCACACAAAAAAGATAGACAATCATTTTAGCAATCATCAGCACTCATTAGCCTTATTTTCTGCAAAAGGTTCCTTTTCTAGTTTCTGGAAAACCTTAGAAAGATTTCCAAAAAAAAAATTCTTATTTTAGTTCACAAATTGAAAATGGTTTGAACTAGAAAATTTTCTTGGATGATTTAGCTGGGTATTCCTGAATTCAAGCTGCTGTTTTTTGGGTTTAAAATCCTGAGGTTTTGGTTGTCGTTGTCTGTCTATTTGCTGTTCTTTATTCCTTTCAAGTTTTAAAAGCTATTCTTCTGTCCTTTTGTTGTTGCTGCTGCTGTTAAGTACGCCCAAAACATTTGTAACTCTTTAGAATTTTTATAAAAAATGAAACTATTCAGCTTATTAGTTCCCTGATTATGCCCATGTTTGGATTTCTTTTTCTTGCTGCATACACTTGCTTGTTCTCTTTATTAAGGACAATATTTAATCTCATCTTCCTTGTATGATTGATTTTTAGTTGAATTTTCTTTGGTAAAAGCCATTCCAAATGAGTGTTTTCCTTTGTATGACTTTATTGATATGAACACTTGTGTAGTTGGTGCATGTAGTCACTTGATAAATGTCAAAATCTGGGTTTGTTAAGAGGGAAAACCATGCTAATTCCCTTCCACTTTAGCTAATAAAGTTGATGTTTCTTGTCTTCCTTGCTTATATATGGCTTCATTTTAATGTTTGCTTTGTTTGAAGTCAAGTAGGCTATAACTTGTAGATTTTGCCATTGATTGGCCAAATCAGTATATGTTAATGCCCGAAATCAGATATAATAGCATGCTGAAATTTGTGTGTTATTTTGTTGTATGGGTATGAAAATGGTCACAAGGCTGTTAGCTAATTTGAGGCTAGTACCTGCAGATTTGGTCACTAGTTGACCAAATTAGCAGGCTTAAAAGCTGAGATTTGGATTATGCAGTTCTAAATACAAGAAGATACCAAGCTTTGATGGACAAGTCATGTTCAAAAGAGGCAAGACATTTCTTTAGGTTATTAATCCTACAGAACTTGTAATAGACTAGTTTCATTTCTATAGGTACTTCATGTATTAATAGGCTATAATGTAATTTTGGAAAGTATCTCATTTTAGTTGGAGTTTTGTAATAAATCAATTTCTTGTTTCATGATTTAAAACAGCTGCTTTAGGATTATAGTCATCTTATTATCATATTTTCATAAGTATAGTAGGACAATGGCCAAAGCTATGAGTCTAATATTTAAGACCAAAAGGTTTTTTTTTCTGATGCAAGTTGGGCCAGACCTGAAAATAAGCCCAGATGGAAAATGAGTCTTGACAGGTCCGGGCCTGGACCATTGGGTCTAGGCCTTAAGCCCTATAGTTTTGGCTCAACTACAAGGTTTCTTTTATGAGTTATGGTATATATGTATATCTATTATGTCTTGCAAATCAAAGTAGTGCAGTTGATTTTGAACTCGAGTTGTATTTTGTTTCTTCTCATTCAAAAATAAATTTGTTTATAGCATTTTCGACCAATGTATATAAATGCAAAGGTGGATAGGCCCAATTAAAAAACATATAGTAAATGGGTCCGCCTAACATAAGCCCAGTACGGGCCAAACGTGGTCCGAATCCAAGTGCAGCAAAGGCTTCCTAAGTTCCTCATTTCTGGGCTAAGTTCCAAGCCCAAGGCAGCTTTAAAGATGCTGATGGTTCCTTGATCATGACCTAACGGGCTACTTCTGGTCCAATTTCACTTGTCCAAACGATTAAAGGTCTAGTGAACGCACCCGAAATTCACTGATGATTAATAGATTTAGGTTTAATCTTAAGTTAGTTTCAAATAAGAATATCCCCTGATGGCCTTAATTAAATAAACTTCTATTAAAATCAATTGAGGTATGCCATGCCAAACAAAGCTCTTAACTCATGGCTCTCACAAAACTAGTTAACTCTTATAGAAAAAAGATTTCGAGGCGTGCCATCAATTAAATTATCCGTGGACCTCACAAATGTTATTTCTAAATTCGAACCTTCGTATTGCTTTAAGAGCGTTTCTTTAAATAACTCATCATAGCTACGGGTACGGTTCCCGTAACGTAGTTGTGATTTTTAAATTTCGGGTGTACATTTCATGTAACCCAATTTCAATTTCTCAACAATTTTAAATGGAACGTGTCGCGAACTGCGGGTGCATTTCATATAGCGTGGTTCAAGGCATGTTTTAAATAACGTTGAATCTTCCTAAAAGTGGTTTAAAATAATTAAAAGTGGTTAATAAGCTAAAAATGCATAATAGGTTTAAAACATGTAGTAAATCAAATAATAGGCCAATTATTAATAGATTAAGCAATCGTGCTAGAACCACAGAACCCGAGAATGCCTAACACTTTCTCTCGGCTTAACAGAATTCCTTACTTAGAATTTCTGGTTCGCAGACTTTTAAATCAAGTCAAATTTCCTCGATTTGGGATTTTAAAATAAACCTTTGACTTGAGACACCCTAAATTATTCCAAGTGGCGACTCTGACAAATTAATTAAAATAATCTCATTTCGAATAATGTCACTTTAATTGAAAAAACTCTCATATACCCTCGGAGTGTAAAAAGGAGGTATGACAGCTCTAGCGACTCTGCTGGAGAAAAGAACCCAGAACTTTTGTTCAGGATTTAAGAATTCAAGCTTAGAATAACTATTATACTTGACTTTATGTGACGACCCAAAGGGTCATCACCTGTTTTCTTATCCATTCTGTGCTTCTGAGGCCTTGAAAACCTCATTTAGAATCGTTCGATTTGCGTGCGCAGTCCGGGCACGTAGCCGGAAAGCTTAAATATGAAATTTTGTGAAAAATGCTAAGTTTTGATGTTAAAATGAATAAATTTGACTTCGGTCAACATTTTGGGTAAACGGACCCGGACCCGTGATTTGACAGTTCTGGAGGGTCCGTAGGAAAATATGGGACTTGGGATGCCCTGAATCGAATTCCGAGGTCCCAAGCCCGAGAAATAAATTTTTTTGTAATTTTTTTTTTGAAAATGTTAAATTTGATCAGAACGTATTGGTATCGAGCCTCTATTTTGGTTACGGCGCCCGGTACAGGTCTTATATATTCTTTAAGATATTTCTGTAAAGTTTGGTTAAAATCAGACGTCGTTTGACGTGTTTCGGACTTGAAATCCTAAATTGGAAACTTAATGAAGTTTGAGGAAAAGCTCTTGATTTTGAGGTTTGATTCACTATTTTTGATGTTATTTTGGCTATTTGATCGCTCGGATAAGTTCGTAGGATGTTGTTGAGTTAGTGCATGTGTTTGGTTAGGAGCCCGAGGGCTCGGGTGTGTTTCGGATGTGTTTCGGGAAGTTTTGAACTTAGAAAAGTTGCAGAAATAGTTGTCTTCTGGTGTCCAGTGATTTTTTCTATGTGATTGCATAAGGAAGGCCGCGATCGCATAGAGTAAACTTCAGGGGTTCACAAATCCTTCTATGCGATCGCATTATCCCCTCCGCGAACACGTTGTATAAAGCCCAGCTTCCACTTTTCTTCTATGCGATCGCGTGTTATTGTCCGCGATCGCAGTGCTCAGAAACTCCACTCTATGCGATCGCAACCTTATGTCCGTGATCGCAGTGCACAACAGACCTTGCCCTATGTAATTGCAATCTCTTTTCCGCGATTGCGTAGAACAAATTCGCCCAGTTATTTTACTTCTTCAAAACAGAATGCAAACAGGGTTTTAATAACACTTCTCAAACTCTTTCTTTTCCAAAGTTCTAGGGCGATCATTGAAGCATCCTTTCGCCATTAACTCTTGGGTTAGTAATCTTTAACTCGTTTTCTTCATTTTCCATCAACATCTATTGAAATTCTAGGCCTGAAACATGTGATTTAGCTTAGAAAATTGGAGATTTAGGTAGAGTTAGGGCTTTTTGATTTTTCTTGATTTAGACCTCGTTTTGGGGTCAAATTTGAAAACAAATTATATATTCGGGCTCGTGGATGAATGGGTGATATGATTTTGGTCTGAACCTCGTGTTTTGACCAAGTGGGCCCGGGGTTGATTTTTGGGATTTTGGGAAGAATGCTTGGAAGACTATAATTAGGTATTGAGTTCGCATTGTTTAGCATTTATTGATGTATTGAAGTCATTATTGTATAGATACAATCGATTTGGAGCCGAATTCGAGAGGAAAAGCGGTAATTGAGGATTGATTTGGCCGTGGAAGTTTGAGGTAAGTGTTTGGTCTAACCTTAGCTTGAGGGATTAGGAGTTGAGTCTTATTTGCTAAGTGCTAATTGCCGAGTACGACGTATTGGCATGGTGACGAGTATCTATATGTTGGTGTCTAGCATGACCATGAGTCTTTATATTGCGGATATTCTGATTTTGTTGTATCTTTCATGCTTTAATGATGATTTCTACATGTTGTAAAAAGCTTGTGAAAGAAATTGTGATCTTTGAACTTCGAGGAGCATTGGCTCGAGTTATAATACGAATTGTGATTGTATATGAGATAGTTGAACCCTTTGGAGCATTGGCTCAAGTGGTAAAGTGAGTTATGAGGTAAAAAGTGAAAGAAAGAGAAAGAGTTATTAAATTGCTCCCTTGCCGGGATGTTTGTTGCTTTGTTGATTATCTCCCTTGTTGAGATGTTGAGATTTATTGATATTGTTCCCGTGTCGGGACTTAGCTGTTTAATTGTATTCCCTTGCCGGGATTCCTACCATTATTTGTCTACTCCATTGCCCCTTTGTTTATGATTGTTGTTTCGGTGAGGAAGAGCGTTAAAGCACGAAGGATAATGTCTTGCATTGTTTGTTATTGTGAGTAAAGAGTGTAAAGCACGAAGGGTGATGCCGTGCCGTATGATGTACCATTCCGTACCGACATACATTGACTATGTGGTAAGGAAAGAGTGTAAAAGCACAAAGGGTGATGCCGTGCACATTATTATGATATGATCGATTTGGTAAGAACGAGAGTAAAAGCACGAAGGGTGATGCCGTGCACATTTTTATTATAAATATTGCTTGGGTGAGGACGAGAGTAAAAGCACGAAGGGTGATGCTGTGCAAATTGTTGAGTTTTGATTCTTGTTGATATTCTGGCTTTGTTGCTTCTTCCTTTTATTGTGGATTTCTGTTTGAAACTGTTATCTCCCCACTGCATATTTCCCCTTCCTACATTGACTGGTTAATTCCTGTATTTCTTTTCCGCTGTACATGTATATATATTTTAACTGCACAGGTTATTTGGTTGTCTGGTCCTAGCCTCGTCACTACTTCACCGAGGTTAGGCTTGGCACTTACCAGCACATGGGGTCGGTTGTGCTGATACTACACTCTGTGCTCTTTTGCACAAATCCAGGTATTGGACAGCAGCAATAGCGCAGTAGTCAGCCTTCAGTCCACCGAGATACCGAGGTAGCCTTGCAGGCGTCCGCAAGCCCGACGTCTCCTTTATCTTACATTCCATTCTGTTATCTCATGTATTTGGGACAAACAGTACTATATTTCTTTCAAACGGTTGTATTTAGTACTCTTAGTAGTTCGTGAGTAATGTGACACCAGTTCTTGGGTAGAGGCATATGTTGATTTCCGTACTATCATTCAATTTCTTTAATTTAAGTCTTCCGCATGTTTATTTAATTCCGTTGTTTTGATAATATTACTGATAATTGTTAAAGAAGTAAGCAGTTAAGGATTGGATTGCCTAGCTCTCATTAGTGGGCGCCATCACGACTCCCGAGGGTGGGAAATCCGGGTCGTGACAAGTTGGTATCAGAGCTCTAGGTTACATAGGTACACAACTCACAGACAAGCTAAGTAGAGTCTGAGGGATCGGTACGGAGACATTTGTATTTATCCCCCAGAGGCTGCAGAGTTAGGAAAAACTTCACATTTGTTTTTTCTTGTCGTGCAGTTTTGTTTCTCAAATGCTAATTGAACTTCTACTTTGTTCTTTCGCAGATGGCGAGAACACGTGCTTCCTCATCTACCACTTAGCAGCCCGAGCCCCCAACAGCAGCTCCCACGAGGGGAAAGAGGGCGAGGCCGAGGCCATGCTAGAGGTCGAGGTAGGGGCAGATCTTAGCCCCGAGCAACAACACTAGTGGCGGAGCCTCAGGTTGATTTTGAGGAGGAGGTTCCGGCCCTAGCAGTTCCGGTACGCCCAGCTCAGGTCCCAGAGGGGTTTATTGCCACCCCAGTTTTTTAGGATGCTCTTGTCCGATTGGTGGGTCTCATGGAGAGTGTCACCCGAGCAGGTTTTCTTCCAGTAGCACCAGCCACTTCTCAGGCTGGAGGAGGGGCTCATACTCCTGCTACGCGCACTCGGAGCAGGTAGCTACCCAGGTTCAGGATCCAGCGGTTCAACCAACTGTGGCAGTTCAGCCGGGTGTAGCAGCACGAACCAGTGAT
Organism: Nicotiana tabacum; assembly: GCF_000715075.1. Lineage (NCBI taxonomy): Eukaryota > Viridiplantae > Streptophyta > Magnoliopsida > Solanales > Solanaceae > Nicotiana > Nicotiana tabacum. The sequence continues at coordinate 11,923,573 of NC_134088.1, read as the reverse complement.
AGATCAGCTACGTTTCGGAGGCTTTGTGGAGGTTGGATAGGTTCACCAAGCTTTTCACTTTTACATTCAGCGGTGCATCCATTGAGGATCCCCAGGATTATCTGGATAAATGTCACGAGGTTCTTCAGAACATGGGGATCGTTGAGACCAATGGAGTTGGTTTTGCTACCTTTCATCTGTCTGGATCCGCCAAGACTTGGTGGAGGGATTATTGCTTGGCTAGACCAGCTGGTTCTCCATCTTTGACATGGGAGCAGTTTCACAACATTGTTTTTGGAGAAATTTCTCCCCGTGGCTCAGAGAGAGGCCTTTCGGAGGCAGTTTGAGCGCCTCCAGCAAGGTTCCATGACGGTCACCCAGTATGAGACCAGGTTCATCGATCTAGCTCGCCATGCTCTTGTCATACTTCCCACCGAGAGAGAGAGAGAGGGTGAGGAGGTTTATTGATGGTCTTATTCAGCTGATTCGTCTTCAGATGGCTAGGGAGGCCGGGAGTGAGATCACCTTTCAGGAGGCGGCCAATGTGGCCTACAGAGTTGAGATGGTTCTGTCACAGGGAGGTAGTCATGGGTCGGCTAAGAGGCCCCGTCATTCGGGTAGATTTAGTGGTACCTCGTCTTGAGGTAGAGATTCATATGGTAGAGGTCATCCTCATAGTCCCTTTTAGTCAGCTCTCCACGTCTCCCATGGCACTTCAGGTGGTCTTGGTTCTCAGACGCACTATTCTGATCAGTAGCCTTGTAGCGCACCACCAGCTCCCATCAGTGCACCACCGCTTCAGAGTTTCCGAGGTGGTCATTCAGGTCGACAAAGCCAGCAGTCTTAGCAGCCGAGGGCTTGTTACACTTGTGGTGATCCGAGTCACATTTTCAGATTTTGCACTCGAGCACCGGGTAACTCTCAACATCAGGGTTCTCGTGCTATGGTACAAGCACCAGGTGTTCCACAGGCCGCCCAACCATTTAGAGGTGGGGGTAGAGGTGCTAGAGGTGGAGGTAGAGGTCCTAGAAGTGGAGCTCAGGCCGCCAGAGGTGGAGGCCAGCCAGCAGTAGGCCGTCCAGAGATGTGGTTCAGGGTGGTGGGGCCCAGCCCCGATGTTATGCCCTTCCAGCTAGGCCCGAAGCTGAGGCTTCAGATGCAGTTATTATAGGTACTATTCTGGTTTATGATAGATATGCTTCAGTATTATTTGATCCGGGGTCTACGTATTCATATGTGTCTACACCGGTGGGTGATTCTATTGTGGTAGATCGAGTCCATCGTTCTTGTATTGTGGTGATTAGGGGTTTGAGACTCATGTGGATTTGTTTCTTCTAGACATGGTCGACTTCGATGTTATATTGGGGATGGACTAGTTATCCCCATACCACGCTATCTTGGACTGTCATGCCAAGACTGTGACCTTAGCCTTACTGAATTTGCCCCGTTTAGAGTGGAGAGGGACTCCTGGTTATTCTACCCGCAGTGTTATTTCGTATGTGAAGGCTCGACGTATGGTCGAGAAGGGGTGTTTGGCCTATTTGGCTTATGTTTGTGATTCCAGTGCTGAGGTTCCCTCTATTGATTCTGTGCCCGTGGTTCGTGAGTTTCCTGAGGTTTTCCCTTCAGACTTGCTGGGGAAGCCACCTGACAGGGATATTGATTTTTGCATTGATCTAGCTTCGGGCACCCAACCCATTTCTATTCCGCCATATCTCATGGCCCCGCCAAAGTTGAAGGAGTTGAAGGAGAAGTTGCAAAGCTTGCTTGAGAAGGGTTTCATTAGACCAAGCGTTTCGCCTTGGGGTGCGCCGGTGTTGTTTGTTAAGAAAAAGGATGGTTCAATGAGAATGTGCATTGATTACCGGCAGTTGAACAAGGTCACCATCAAGAATAAGTATCCACTGCCGATGATTGATGATTTGTTTGATCAGCTTCAGGGTGACAAGGTATTTTCAAATATTGACTTGAGATCTGGCTACCATCAGTTTAGGATTAGGGCATCCGATGTCCCTAAGACAGCTTTCCGCACTCGGTACGGGCATTATGAGTTCTAGGTTATGTCATTCGGGTTGACAAATGCCCCAACAGCTTTTATGGGTTTGATGAACCGAGTGTTCAGGCCTTATTTGGACTCATTCGTGATAGTCTTCATTGATGATGTTCTGATATATTCCCGCAGCCAGGAGAAACACGAGCAGCATCTCAAGGTGGTTCTTTAGACTCTGAAGGATAGCCAGCTATATGCAAAGTTCTCGAAGTATGAGTTCTAGTTGAGTTTAGTTGCATTCCTGGGTCATGTCATATAAGCAGAAGGTATTCAGGTTGACCCGAAGAAGATTGAGGAAGTCAAGAACTAGCCTAGACCAACATCAGCTAATGAGATTCGGAGTTTCTTCGGATTGGCAGGCTACTATCGTCGGTTCGTGGAGGGATTCTCAGCTATCGCAGCCCCGATGACCAAGTTGACCCAGAAGGGTGCCCAATTCATTTGGTCGGACGAGTGTGAGGCAAGCTTTCAGAGGCTCAAGACAACTTTGACTACGGCACCGGTGTTAGTTTTACCCACAGGTTCAGGGCCTTACATAGTCTATTGTGATTCTTCCCGTATTGGGCTTGGTGCAGTGTTGATGCATGATGGCAAGGTCATTTCCTATGCTTCGAGGCAGTTAAAGATTCATGAGAAGAACTATCTAGTGCATGATTTAGAGTTGGCAGCCATTGTTCACGCATTGAAGATTTGGAGGCATTATCTGTATGGCGTGGCATGCGAGGTGTTCACTGATCACAAAAGTCTTCAGTATTTGTTCAAGCAAAAGGAGTTGAATTTGAGACAGAGGAGGTGGTTGGAGTTGTTGAAGGATTATGATATCACTATCTTATATCACCCGAGAAAGGCCAATATGGTGGCCGATGCTTTGAGTAGAAAGTCAGCCAGTATGGGCAGTCTTGCTTATATTCCAGTCGGTGAGAGGCCGCTTGCTTTGGATGTTCAGGCTTTGGCCAATCGATTTGTGAGGTTGGATATTTCTAAGTATAGTCGGGTATTAGCTTGCACGGTCACTCATTCTTCATTATTGGAGCGTATCCATGATCGGCAGTTTGATGATCCTCATTTGTGTGTCCTTAGAGACACGGTGCAGCGCGGAGGTGCCAAGCAAGTCACCTTAGATGATGATGGAGTTTTGAGATTGCAGGGTTGAGTTTCTGTGCCTAATGTTGATGGGCTTCGGGAGTTGATTCTAGAGGAGGTCCATAGTTCCCGGTACTCTATTCATCCAGGCGTCGTTAAGATGTATCAGGACTTACGACAACATTATTGGTGGCATAGAATGAAGAAAGATATCGTTGCATATGTGGCTTGATGTTTGAATTGTCAGCAGGTTAAGTATAAGCATCAGAGGCCTGGCGGATTGTTTCAGAGGATTGAGCTTCCCGAGTGGAAGTGGGAGCGGATCACTATGGATTTCGTTGTTGGGCTCCCGCAGACTCGGAAGAAGTTCGACGCAGTTTGGGTCATTGTTGATAGGCTAACCAAGTCAGCGCATTGCATTCCTGTGGCAGTCTCATATTCATATGAGAGGTTAGCTAAGATCTATATCCGGGAGATTGTTTGTCTTCATGGTGTGCCTATGTCTAACATTTCGGACTGAGGTACGCAGTTTACCTCCCGTTTCTAAAGAGTAGTTCAGCGAGAGTTGGGTACACAGGTTGATTTGAGCACAATATTTCATCCTCAGACGGACGGGTAGTCCGAACGGACTATTCAGATTTTGGAGGATATGCTCCGAGCTTGTGTCATTAATTTTGGAGGTTTGTGGGATCAGTTTTTGCCTTTAGCAGAGTTTGCCTACAACAACAGCTACCAGTCAAGTATCCAAATGGCTCCTTATGAGGCTTTATATGGTAGGCGGTGTCGTTCTCCGGTTTGATGGTTTGAGCCGGGAGAGGCTCGGTTGTTGGGTACGGATTTGGTTCAGGAGGCCTTGGACAAGGTCAGGATCATTCAGGATAGGCTTCGTACAGCTCAGTCCAGGCAAAAGAGCTATGCAGATCGTAAGGTTCGAGATGTGGCTTTTATGGTTGGTGAGTGGGTATTGCTCCGAGTGTCGCCTATGAAGGGCGTGATGAGATTTGGGAAGAAGGGCAAGCTTATACCTAGGTTCATTGGTCCGTTTAAGATTCTTGATCGAGTGGGAGAGGTGGCTTATAGACTTGCATTACTTCCAAGCTTATCAGCCGTGCATCCAGTGTTCCATGTGTCCATGCTTCGGAGGTATCACGACGATCCATCCCACATGTTAGCTTTCAGCACTGTCCAGGTGGACAAGGACTTGTCCTATGAGGAGAAGCCGGTAGCTATTCTAGACCGGCAGGTTCGTCAGTTGAGATCTAAGAGTTTCCCTTTTGTTCGTGTTCAGTGGAGAGGTCAGCCTCCTGAGGCATCGACCTGGGAATCCGAGTCCGATATGCGGAGCCGTTATCCTCATCTATTCCCTGACTTAGGTACTTCCTTCTTCTGTCCGTTCGAGGATAAACGGTTGTTTTAGAGGTGGAAAATGTGACGACCCAAAGGGTCATCACCTGTTTTTTTATCCATTATGTGCTTTCGAGGCCTTGAAAACCTCATTTAGAGTCGTCTCGATTTGCGAGCACAGTCCGAGCGCGTAGTCGGAAAGCTTAAATATGAAATTTTGTGAAAAATGCTAAGTTTTGATGTTAAAATGAATAAATTTGACATCGGTCAATATTTTGGGTAAACAGACCCGGACCCATGATTTGACAGTTCTAGAGGGTCCGTAGGAAAATATGGGACTTGGGCGTATACCCGGAATCAAATTTTGACGTCCCAAGCCCGAGATGAATTTTTTTGTAAAATTGTTTTCTGAAAATGTTTAAGGAATCTTGAAATGAAATTTGATCAGAATGTGTTGGTATCATGCCCGTTTTTCAGTTCCGGCGCCCGGTACAGGTCTTATATATGCTTTACTATATTTCTGTAAAGTTTGGTTAAAATTGGACGTCGTTTGACATGATTCGGACTTGAAATCCTAAATTTGAAACTTAATGAAGTTTGAGGAAAAGCTCTTGATTTTGAGGTTTGATTCACTGTTTTTAATATTATTTTGGCGATTTGATCGCTCGGATAAGTTCATAGGATGTTGTTGAGTTAGTGCATGTATTTGGTTAGAAGCCCCGAGGGCTCGGGGTGTGTTTCAGATGTGTTTCGGGAAGTTTCGAACTTTGGAAAAGTTGCAGAAATAGTTGTCTTCTGGTGTCCAGTGATTTCTTCTATTCGATCGCATAAGGAAGGCCGCGATTGCATAGATTAAACTTCAAGGGTTCACAAATCCTTCTATGCAATTACATTATCCCCTCTACGAACGCGTTGTATAAAGCCCAGCTTCCACTTTTCTTCTATGCTATCGTGTGTTATTGTCCGCGATTGCAATGCTCAGAAACTCCACTCTATGCGATCGCAACCTTATGTCCGCGATCTCAGTGCACAACAGACCTTACCCAATGCAATCGCAATCTCTTTTCCGCGATCACGTAGAACAAATTCGCCCAGTTATTTTACTTCTTCAAAACAGAATGCAAACGGGATTTTCATAACATTTCTCAAACTCTTTCTTCTCCAAAGTTCTAGGGTGACCATTGAAGCATCCTTTCGCCATTAACTCTTGGGTTAGTAATCTTTAACTAGTTTTCTTTATTTTCCATCAACATCTATTGAAATTCTAGGTCTAAAACATGTGATTTAGGGTAGAAAATTGGGGATTTGGGTAGAGTTAGGGCTTTTTGATTTTTCTTGATTTAGACCTCGTTTTGGGGTCGAATTTGAAAAGAAATTATATATTCGGGCTCGTGGGTAAATGGGTGATTTGATTTTGGTCCGAACCTCATGTTTTGACCAAGCAGGCCTGGATTGATTTTTGAGATTTTGTGAAGAATGCTTGGAAGGCTATAATTAGGCATTAAGTTTGCATTGTTTAGAATTTATTGATGTATTGAAGTCATTATTGTATAGATACAATCGATTTGGAGCCGAATTCGAGAAGAAAAGCGGTAATTGAGGATTGATTTGGCCATGGAAGTTTGAGGTAAATGTTTGGTCTAACCTTAGCTTGAGGGATTAGGAGTTGAGTCTTATTTGCTACGTGCTAATTGTCGAGTACGATGTATAGTCATGGTGACGAGTATCTATACGTTGGTGTCTATCATGACCGTGAGTCTTTATATTGCGGATATTCTGATTTTGTTGTATCTTTCCTGCCTTAATGATGATTTCTACATGTTGTAAAAAGCTTGTGAAAGAAATTGTGATCTTTGAACTTCGAGGAGCATTGGATTGAGTTATAATACGAATTGTGAAAGTATATGAGATAGTTGAACCCTTTGGAGCATTGGCTCAAGTGGTAAAGTGAGTTGTGAAGTAAAAAGTGAGAGAAAGAGAAAGAGTTATTAAATTGCTCCCTTGCCGGGATGTTTGTTGCTTTGTTGATTATCTCCCTTGCCGGGATGTTGAGATTTATTGATATTGTTCCCTTGCCGGGACTTAGCTGTTTAATTGTATTCCCTTGCCGGGATTCCTACCATTATTTGTCTACTCCCTTGCCCCTTTGTTTGTGATTGTTGTTTGGGTGAGGAAGAGCGTTAAAGCACGAAGGGTGATGCCGTGCATTGTTTGTTATTGTTAGGAAAGAGTGTAAAGCACGAAGGGAGATGCCGTGCCGTACGATATACCATTCCATACCGATATACATTGACTATGTGGTGAGGAAAGAGTGTAAAATCACGAAGGGGTTTTATTATAAATATTGCTTGGGTAAGGACGAGAGTAAAAGCACGAAGGGTGATGCCGTGCAAATTGTTGAGTTTTGATTCTTGTTGATATTCTGGCTTTGTTGCTTCTTCCTTTTATTGAGGATTTCTATTTGAAACTGTTATCTCCCCACAGCATGTTTTCCCTTCCTGCATTGACTGGTTAATTCCTGTATTTCTTTTCCGTTGTACATTTATATATATTTTAACTGCACAGGTTATTTGGTGGTCTGGTCCTAGCCTCGTCACTACTTCACCAAGGTTAGGCTAGGCATTTACCAGCACATGGGGTCGGTTGTGCTGATACTACACTCTGTGCTCTTTTGCATAGATCCAGGTATTGGACAATAGCAGTACCGCGGGAGTCAGCCTTCAGTCCACCAAGACACCGAGGTAGCCTTGTAGGCGTCCACAGGCCTGGCGTCTCCTCTATCTTACATTCAATTATGTTAGCTCATGTATTCGGGACACACAGTACTATATTTCTTTCAAACGGTTGTATTTAGTACTCTTAGTAGTTCGTGAGTAATGTGACACCAGTTCTTAGGTAGAGGCATATGTTGATTTCCGTACTATCATTTAGTTTCTTCAATTTAAGTCTTCCGCATGTTTATTAAATTCCGTTGTTTTAATGATATTACTGATAATTGTTAAAGAAGTAAGCAATTAAGGATTGGCTTTCCTAGCTCTCATTAGTAGGCACCATCACGACTCTCGAGGATGGGAAATCTGGGTCGTGACACTTTATTTATTATCTGATTTTTACATGTTTTGAGCCTAATGTGCTAAATGTCATTTTTACCGATTTGATATTGTTTGAACTGTATATAAATTATTACGAAACCCTCTTCTCTATGAGTTTCTAAATCATCTGGGAAGTATGCACTTCATGTAACTTCTTTTCTGTTAGAGTCATATCCCAATTTTAGAACGAGGTTCGGACAAGTTGCAAAGTTGGTGAAGCTTCTGTATTCTCGGTATGTTACCCCCCCTCGGCTCGAGTTGTCTGCTCGGGTAAGCCAGGTCTAGAACAATACACCCAGGGTTTTAAACCTAGTATAACAAAGCCTCATGCCATATCCCTAGTAGGAACACTTGTTTGCATCACGTGCATTTGACTTTGGGGACTCAACACAGGGGTTGGGTCCGTCTAGGACAGGTGTACCTGAAATGAAAAGACCATCCTGATGCATTCTACTTGCTACTTGTGCATTTATTTGCTTCAGATTGTATGCTGACCGGCTTATGAATAATGGAGAAAAGTTGGAAAGAAAAAATCAAATTGAGGTAAGAGAGAGATAATTACCTGTCTTTGAAAAAATCGGTGTCCAAAAAGTACCGAAACTCTGCCAAAATTTTGGAAAAAAAAAAGAAAAGGAATTTTTGCTTCAAAAAAAAAGTATTTGGTATTGTTTTTATTATTTCAAAATTGCCTGAACTACGCAAGTTTGATTCTCAACGGATGTGGGATACGTAGACAATCCTCACCGGGTCCAACTCCATTTTTGCAAAAATAACCCAAAAATAACAAAAAATATTTGTTGTTTGTCATAAATAAGTTAGGTGATGCCATTCTTGTCTAAATAGCCAAAATGTCCCCAAAATGGCACCGGAAGGCTGCTTTTGCGAGAATAGCCACCTATGGTTCCTTTTTCAAATGTTGGCCAATTAGCAAACACAACCCTAAAACTTCTTTCCTTAGGTGCTAAAGGGCCGTATTTGCAAAGGCGGTTTTTTATTTTGAAATGAAAATTTTTGAAAGAAAAACTGATAACTTTCTCTTGAGTTAAAATAAATCATGGTCTTTTAACCAATCACTCTAATAAATGTGCAGGATGAGCACAATTGAAAATGAACCCTTCACAGTCCTTGAAGAAATCCCATTGGGACTCCATATATGGTAGAATGACTTAGGAAAAGTCAGCAGAGATACTGTGGTAAAAGTTTTGGGCGGTCTTGTTGGTCTTCTGAAAATCAAACCGAGGTTGGATATAATCGAGGCTTTGATACCTTTTTGGGATCCGACGCATAATGTATTCCATTTTTCTAATTTTGAGATAACCCCCATGCTTGAGGAAATAGCAGGCTATGCCGGACTTAGTAGGAATCTCAGAAGTCGTTACCCGGTGGCACCAAGAACAGTGACTCCTCATAAGTTTTTGGACCTTCTGAGCATTAATCGGGAGGTTCAAGATGGAAATCTATCTGAGAGATTTTATACATTCTACTTCTTGTACCAGCGTGCGATCCCCACGATTTTGAGGCTCCAGATACCGGCCTAACTCATGTAGGAAACAAAGATAAATGGGGAACATGTCGGGGACTGGCTTTTATAGTGGCCTTCCTGGGTGTTTTAATCTGCCCAAGAAAGGATGGAAATATAGAATTGGGTCTTGTGGGAATGGCCGATGTCATGATTAAAAAAGCTAATGGAACCCTTGTTCCAATGATCTTAGCGGAGATTTATCGAGCTCTAACTGTCTGCCAAGAAGGGGGGAAATTCTTCGAGGGCTGTAACGTGCTTCTACAACTTTGGATACAAGAACATCTCCGCCACCGCCTGTGCTACATAAATTATGGTATGACTGGTCTGAACTGCATTGAAGAACATGAAAACCGGATGGTTGGTTGTGAATTTCCAGAAGGTACATAGGCCTGGTTTGCGTATTTGAGTTCCTTAACTTCAAACAAAATTGAGTGGACATTCGGTTGGCTCCTGGTCACTGAAGTCATTTATATGTCTATTGAGGTGTGCTATCTTCTCTTAATGGGTCTCCGGAGAATTCAGCCATAGGCTACACACCGGGTGTTACGCCAACTAGGCAGGTACCAAACTATCCCACATGACGAAGATCTGAGCCGACAAGTCGTCGAATTGGGTCCAAAAGCTGTGTTCCCAGAAGGAAAAGTTTGTCAAATTTGGAATCAGTGTAGATTTCTGGAGCCAAAGTCTCTGGTACAGGATCAATCTAGCGGCGAATTAGACCCTAATTACATGACTTGGTTTGGTAAAAGGTTTCAAGTCCATCAGGAGCCTGAACAGCCTGCTAAAAAACCCCACGTCCAGCAATTCACTGACGATTCATGGGAGCAATAGGATTGGTTGGAAAAAGAGGCAAGCTATAGGGCCAAGATAAGCAAATTGGAGGGACAAATCAGGGACCTCAAATTTGACAATAGTGTACAAGCTGTTGCTGATGAAGGGGAAAAGAAGAAGTTGTATCAAGAAAACAAAGCCCTTCGAGCCCAGATCCAAAAAATGAAAATAGCTGCTGAGAATTAGGAAAGGAGCCGAATAAATGAAAGGCTCATGGTCTTAGAAGGAAAATATCTGAGTATCAGGAAGACTTGAAAAAATCTGAGGTTAATCTGGCAAGAGCTCGGGCATAATTGACAAAGAACGCAGAGGGAGGGGCAGAGTTTGTACGATAGTTGAAAAGGAAATATGAGGGAACAGTCACAAATTTGAAGATATGCAATAGCTGCAGAGTCAAAATCATCATGATGCCCAAGTACTAGAAGCTAGGTCTCAGCAAATAGGGTGTTTGCTCCAAGAAAAGGGTATCATTAGGGAAAAGGTTAGAGCAATTGCTGACTACATCATCATGAAGTGCCATGAATGTGAAGACATGACTAGAACCACTTTCTTTGCTGCAGTAATGACCTTTGTTCGCCAAATAATGAGTGACCTGGAGCGTCTCCAAGGGTATCTTGCACATAGGCTCGTGGCAAGACCGACTGATGTCCCACGGTCCCCTAGAGTAGAAGCACTTATGTATTCTTAATTTTTGTATCCAATCTGTATTTTCAGTTTCCAGTTTTAAGAAAAGTTTAGGAGTATTTATTAATGAAATTTGAAGAAAAACCAAAATTATGTTTATTTATTTTAATGCATCTATTCCTTGAACTACGTAATGATCTGATTCACGCGGCGTCGTGATACGTAGGCAATCCTTATCGGATCCGGTCATGATTTTTATAAATAACTCAAATAAAAGAGAAAATGTGGAAAAGAGAAAACCAAAAGAAAAAACAAAAAGAAAAGAGAGAAAACAAGGAAAAGAAAATGAGAACAAGAGAGAAAATGAGAGTACAAAAGAGAGCAAGAGAGACGATCGGGGAGATAAACAAAGCTGGGATGAGACATGCAATTGTTGCAAGACATGTAGAAACATATTTAACTATATAGGTGCATCACACCCCAATGTGCGATTTCCTATCTGTTAATTGCTTCAAACTATCCGGTTTGTTGTCTACTGTTGAGTTAGGTTCTGTTTTAAGGTGGTTGGTTTGTGGTAACCTGGATTCACACCCGTACTTTACAATATCAAAGGGCAGTGTACAAATGTCATCAGAAGGTCATCCACCAACAATTCCCATATCAGAGGATAGCCTGCTATCGGTTATTCCAACCTCAGAGTCAGTAGCAGCTAAAGAGAATAGGGCACTGCGCCTCCGCGTGCTAGAAATGTGGGATGCCTGGTCCAATGGTAGAGAGCTGCCAAGTGCCATACCCAGTTTCCCCGAGTTTCTTCCTAGAGCAAGTGGAAATTCCAATGTCCCAATAAATTACCCGAATACCCCACTTGGATACCCCACCATATCAGCTCACTTCACCGGAACACCTTCTGAGGTTTTCCCCCCAGGTGGTTTCAGGAGCGGCCTCTAATATATTTACAGCACCACCAACATTGGCTGCGGTACAAACGACTATGCCCAGGCCAAGCTTTGATCCATCATCTTTCACTTTCCAAGTACCATCTTTTCCACCAGAGCCTACTTATTTCACCACCAATTCTTACCCTCAACAACCCCGGTATGAGTTTACCGCGGGACAGGAGAAGGCTACAAAGAACCCCGAGCAGGAGGAAATCACTCGGAAAATGAGGAGCATGGAACAGACCCTTAAGAATATACAAGGCTTGAGTGGACAAAAGAGCGTATCTTATGCTGATCTATGTATGTTCCCACATGTGCATTTACCCCTGGGTTTCAAGACCCCAAAGTTCGAAAAGTATGATAGGCACGGGGATCCCATAGCCCACCTCAAGAGATATTGCAATCAATTAAGGGGGGGCAGGCGGAAAAGAAGATCTCCTAATGGCTTATTTCGGAGAGAGTCTATTTGGCACTGCATCTGAGTGGTACATGGATCAGGACATATCTCGTTGGCATATTTGGGATGATCTGGCTCGAGATTTTGTCAGGCAGTTTCAGTATAACATAGACATAGCTCCGGACAGGAATTCTCTTTCGAATCTCAAGAAGAAGTTATCGAAATGTTTCCGAGAATATGCTGTTAAATGGCGCGAACAAGTGGCCAGGGTCAAGCCCCCTATGGATGAAACAAAAATGGTTAGTGTTTTTCTACAAGCCCAAGAGGCTGACTATTTTAGAATATGATGTCTGCAATGAGGAAACCGTTTGCTGAGGCCATCAAGATTGGTGAGATGGTCGAGAATGGTCTGAAAACAGGCGCGTATTGAGCCAATCTGCCATAAGAGCTACATCCCAAGCAATTCAAAGAGGGTCAGGAGGTGTAGCGAAAAGAAAGAAGAAAAAAGAGGTGGCGATGGCAGCTTTGAGTCTGAGAAACCCCCGTCCACCCAGAGGTTACTTCCCTCCAAGCACCCCACAACATTATTATCCTCATCAGGATGTGGCCTATGTTATGGCTCCTCAGCCGTACGCAATAATGAACGCCCAGCCATACGCTCGTCCACAACAATAGTTCAACCAAAACCGAGCTCCATTTCCTATAAATCACCCTCCTCACCAAGCTCAGTATAATCCCCGACCTCCAAAAAATAACTTCCCTTATAATGCCCGTGCTCGGGATCCACCCAGGAGAACAAACTTCACGCCTATTGGTGAATCATACTCTAGCCTTTTCCCTAAACTGGTCCAAATGGGTTTGTTGCAACCCTACCCCAAACCAGGCAAAACCCAGAGTCACCCTCCTACCGACCTAATACTCGATGTGCTTATAATTTAGGGGCGGAAGGGCATGACACTGAAGACTGTTGGACTCTGAAAAGGACTGTTGAAAATCTCATAGAGCAAAAAAGAATAGTGATAAAGGATGAAGAAATTCCTAATATGACCAACAACCCATTACCAGCTCATAACAACTGGCCGGTTATTGGAATGATTTGCGAAGATAAGAAGTTTGATCCTGCTTTGAAAGCCATCAATGGAATCGCTGATGTCGAGAAGAAGACAAACGCTGCCGCAAAGCAAGGTAAGGGGGAGATAAATAATAACTCCGCTCCTCGAAGTGAAGAAAAGATTGTGGAAAGTAAAATAGGTGAAGTAACCCCTAAAGATGCCATTCTTTATGTTCCCCGAGCTCACATGAAAGAACAATTGGTGTTGAGTCCTCCTAAGAGGTTCGAGCTGAACAAGGGACCCAAGATGTATGTACCCAAAGGGACTTATGTGGTGCGGGGACCAGTAATTCCACCAAGGCTGAATGAGCCTGTGGTTATTGGCTGCCCACCACAGAAGCCCATGATAGGCCCTATTTCCATCCTATGGAATTACAAAAAGGTGGTAGTAACCTACAAGGGAAAAGAGGTCCTAGGAGAAGCAAATGAAACTAACCCAATTGAGAAATACCTCAATCTGGAGGAAGTGAACAATGCCAAGCAGAAGCGCTTCCCGCTCAAAAAGCTAGTTAGTGCCGAAGAAGTAGAGGAATTCTTCAGGAAAATGAAAACGACAGACTATGAGGTAATAGACCAACTCCGGAAGTCTCCTTCACAGGTATCACTCCTGTCTCTACTGGTCAGCTCAACCGAGCATCAGAAAGTGTTGATAAAAACCCTCAATGAAGCTTATGTTCCGATTGAAACCACTGTTGAACAACTAGAGAGAATGGCGGAAAGATTCTTTGCAGTCAATCAGATTTCCTTTAGCAAGAATGATTTTCCCCCAGAAGGGGCCGCCCACAACAAAGCCCTTCATTTGACAGTTAAGTGTGAGGGGTACTATGTGAAGAGAGTCATGCTGGATAGTGGATCCGGAGTTGATATCTACCCTCTCTCAACTTTGCAAAGAATAGAGATTGGGACTAAGAGAATTAGGCCTAACAATGTCTGTATGCGTGCCTTTGATGGCATCAAGAGAGACACCATAGGTGAGATCGATTTAATTTTGACTATTGGTCCTGTGGATTTCGAGGTGACCTTTCAGGTCCTAGATATGGACACTTCTTATAATTTCCTCTTGGGAAGGCCTTGGATTCGTGCGGCAGGGGCCGTACCTTCCACTCTCCACCAGATGGTGAAATTTGAATATGCAGATCATGAGATTGTAGTCCACGGAGAGGACGAGCAGTCAATTTACCGGGACCCGTCAGTCCCGTGTCTCAAAGTTAGGGAAGGTAGCGAGCATATAGTTTATCAATCTTTCGAGGTGGTGGTCGCAGATCAATGTGGGAATGGAAGCCCGTGTCTTCAGCCTTTTCTGTCAAATACATCCATCATGGTCGCTACTGAAATGATCAAGCATGGTTATAAGCCTGGGAAGGGACTCGGGGCATCATTGCTAGTTATCACAGAACCTATCACTTTACCTGCTAGCAGGAAGTTCTTCGATGTGGGTTTTCACGCCACGGAAACTGATGTAACATGGGCAAATAAATGAAAGAGCAAGGGTTGGGTTTTACCTAAGGTGGTTCCGCATATCTATAAAACATTCATCAGGCCCAAGTACAACGAAGAAGAAGAAGATGAGGCCTTCACGACCGAGGAAATTGAGGACATATGTGGAGCCATGAGGAAGATGTTGTATGAAACCCACATGGTCCAGCCAGGAGAAGGCTCGAGCAACGCTGAGGTGCTGTATATAGGGTCCAATGCCAAGTTGCAAAACTGGAAGGCTATTCCGTTCCCAGTCAGGCGGGAATCCCGGTAGTCCAGTTTTGCCACCTTTTCTACATCATGAGTTATTCTAGGGTGTAATTCGGATGTTTCTTTTAGTTTACTATCTTTAAATTCCAATGTAAACCATGTTATCTTCAAAATTCAATGAAATGAAATCAATATTTCATCTTTCATGAATCTCTCTTTATTCTTTTTGATTTTTGTTACTTTTTTTTATTTCTTCTTTCAGTTCTAATAATGCATCTTTAAATAACATCACATACTTGCGGACTTCATGCCCAGATCCAAACGCGCTGTCTCATTGTGAAATAATGAATCAAGAACCGGAATATGATGAAGAAGAGACTTTTAGGAAAATAAACCGAGAATTGGAACAATTCGAGAATAAACCTAAGCCAAACTTAAATGAAACCGAGCCAGTTAATTTGGGTAGTTCTGAAGAGGTCCAAGAACCACGATAAGCATTCACACATATGAAAGAACCATGGATGCATTGATCTAACTTTTGTTCGAATTCAAAGATGTGTTTGCATGGTCCTACGATGATATGCTAGGATTAAGTGTCGATTTGGTGGTCCACAAGTTTCCGACTTACCCCGATTATCCCCCTACCCCACAAAAGCAAAGAAAGTTCAAAACTGATATCAGTGACAAGATCAAAGAAGCAGTCACCAAACAGTTGAAAGCGGGGATGAACCGAGTGGTCCGATACATCACATAGTTAGCTAATGTGGTTCCCATGCCAAAGAAAGATGCGAAAACTCGGGTATGTGTTGACTATCGAGATTTGAACAAAGCAAGTCCCAAAGACAACTTCCCTTTGCCGAACATTCACATCTTTGTTGACCACTGTGCCAAATATGAGATACAATCTTTAGTGGATTGTTATGCTTGATATCATCAGGTCTTGATGGATGAAGAATATGCGGAAAAGACAACCTCCACCACACCCTGGGGCACCTATTGTTATAGTGTCATGCCTTTTGGTTTGAAGAACACTGGAACAACTTATATGAGAGCCATGACTGCCATCTTTCACGACATGATGCACCAAAAAATCGAGGTGTATGTGGACGATGTGATCATCAAATCCAGAACACAGGACGACCATGTTCGGGACCTGAGAAAGTTCTTTGATCGGCTGCGTAAGTATGATTTGAAGCTAAATCTGGCTAAATGTGCATTTGGGGTTTTGTCTGGCAAACTCTTGGGATTTATAGTCAGTCGTAGGGGCATCGAGCTAGATCCAACGAAGATAAAGTCTATTCAGGATTTGCCTCCTCCGAGAACCAAGAAAGAGGTTATGAGTCTTTTGGGAAGGTTGAATTACATCAACTGATTCATCGCTCAGTTGACTTCCACCTGTGAGCCCATATTCAAGCTACTGAAGAAAGATGCAATAATTAAATGGACCGATGAATGTCAATAAGCCGTTGACAAAATTAAAGATTATCTGTCAAATCTGCCAGTCTTGGTCCCGCCCGAACCTGGGAGGCCTTTGTTTTTGTACCTGACAGTCTTGGAGAATTCCTTCGACTATGTCCTCGGGCAACACGATGTGACCGGGAAGAAAGAGCATGCAATCTACTATCTGAGCAAAAAGTTCACTAGCTACGAAGCCAAATACACTTTGTTGGAAAGGGCTTGTTGCTCCCTAACTTGGGTCGCTCAGAAGCTTAGGCATTACCTATTGGACTATACCACCTATCTCATCACCAAGCTAGACCCGTTGAAGTACATATTCCAAAAGTCCATACCCACAGGGAGGTTAGCGAAATGGCAAATCCTGTTCACTGAGTTTGACATAGTCTTTGTCACCCGCACGACGATGAAGGCCCAAGATTCAGATCACTTAGCTAAAAACCCTGTTGATAATGAATATCAGCCTTTGAGTACTTACTTCTCGGACGAGGAGGTGAATAAAGTTGAGGTAACATCAGAAGAAACTAACGCTTGGAAAATGTTCTTCGATGGAGCTGTGAACGCAAAAGGTGTTGGGATTAGGGCAATTCTGATCTCCCCCACTGGCCAGCATTATCCAGCCACAGCCCGACTTCAGTTTTTCTGCACAAACAACACCTCCGAGTATGAAGCCTGCATTATGGGCATGAATATGGCAATCGACCAAGATGTGGAAGAATTGATAATCATGGGAGATTCAGATCTGATCATCCGACAAGCTCAGGGAGAATGGGAAACTCGGTATGTCAAGCTTATTCCATACAGGCAACATGTGGATGATCTTAGCAAGTAGTTCAAGTTAGTTGAGTTCAGGTACATTCCTTGTTTCCACAATGAGTTAGCCGATGCACTCGCTACTTTGGCCTCGATGTTATCATATCTAGGCAATGTCCACATTAATCCGTTGGAAATCCAAATCCGGGAAAGGCATGGTTACTGCAATACGGTTGAGGTGGAACCAAATGTTCATCCATGGTATCATGACATCAAGAGATTTCTGAAAACAAAGGAATATTCCGAGCAAGCCAATGGAGACCAAAAGAGAACCATTAGAAAGCTTGCTAGCGGTTTCTTTTTGAGCGGCGAGGTCTTGTACAAAAGGACTCTAGATCTCAACTTACTAAGATGTCTGGATGCCGAAGAGGCCAGAAGAATCATGTATGAAGTGCACACAGGGGTGTGTGGACCCCACATGAATGGATACATCCTGGAAAAGAAGATCCTTCGAGCATGCTTTTACTGGATGACGATGGAAAAAGATTACTTCAGTTTTGTCCGAAAATGTTATCAATGTCAGGTGCACGGTGACCTGATTCATGCACCGCCTACAGAACCGCATCCTATGTCAGCACCGTGGCCGTTCGTTGCTTGGGGTATGGATGTCATTAGGCCAATCAAGCCAAAAGCTTCAAATGGGCATAGATTAATACTGGTTGCCATTGACTACTTCACAAAATGGGTTGAAGCAGTCACCCTCAAAGCCGTCACTAAGAAAGCAGTGGTGGTTCGTGCATTCCAATATCATCTTCCATTTCGGTATTCCTACGACCATCATTACAGACAACACTGCGAACTTGAATAGTTATTTGATGAGGGAGATATGCACACAATTCAAGATCATGCATCAGAACTCTACCCCTTATCGACCCAAAGTTAATGGCGTTGTTGAAGCAACAAACAAGAACATCAAGAAGATTCTTAGGAAGATGATCTAAAGTTCCAGGCAATGGCACGATAAGTTTCCATTTTCATTGTTGGGATATCGCACAACTGTGTGCACATCATTCGGAGCAACCCCATATCTATTGGCTTATGGCACTGAAGTCGTGATACCCGCAGAAGTTGAAATCCCAACTCTTCGGATCATTATTGAAGCTGAGATTGAGGACAGTGAGTGGGTCAAAACCCGTCTAGAATAGTTAACCCTGATTGATGAAAAGCGAATGGACGCAGTCTGCCACGGGCAGTTGTATCAACAAAGAATGGCCCGCGCCTACAACAAGAAAGTGCGACCTAGGAACTTTGAAGTGGGGCAACTCGTTTTGAGGTGTATTCTCCCTCACCACCAGGAAGCAAAAGGAAAGTTCGCTCCAAACTGGAAGGGTCCATACGTTATAAGAAAACTGTTGCCAAAAGAGGCATTGTACTTGGGAGACATTGAAGGAAATGATCCCGAAACAGCTGTAAATGCAGACGCAGTCAATAGGTATTATGTTTAGTCATTCTACAGCAACAATATTATCCAATTGGGATGACGAAGGCCTTCATTCTCGCTACCCCAAACACTTCTACCCTTTGCTAACCTTTTGAGCCGATTACCTTTCTTTGATTACCCTCTTTGGAACCTGAAAATGTTTGTAGAAAAAAAGTTTATATCAAAATCAAAAACAAAGTTTCTCTGAACTACATTCGACTTGATTCTGAAAGGATACGTAGGCAGCCTCTCTTTGGGGTTCAGTCACACCAAAACAAAAAAGAAAATTCCCCCAAAAGTGAAACTGGGGCATATGTGATGATGGTTCGGCGACGGTTCGCCAGAAAGGTTCCAAAGTTGTATTTCAATCCAAACTCTTTTTACCCTAAATCTTGTTCAAGTCCTTTTGATCAAGTGGGGAGAATGTTCAAGAATCGGAGAATGTGGCTGCTTGGATCCGATATAATCAAAATGAAGAAAATAAAATGAGAGAGTCTTGTTGGTGAAAACCCACACGGGCACCATAAGGCGATGGTAAGCAGGGAACTAAAAATGAGAGAGTCTTGTTAGTGAAAACTCGCAAAGAGCACTATAAGGCGACAGTAAGAAGAGAAATGAGAGAGGTCCATTGGCAAAGGCCCGCAAAGGGCGCCATTGATCGTAAAGACAGAATTCCTTACAACCATCGGCACTGACAAGAGTCCTAGCAAGGTTTCTTGATTTTGAGATATGGATTATGAAGGGTTTTTGCGAGATTGGATGGCTGCGCAGATCGGGTATCCAGTCTAAGAAGCATGTCATGTCTAGTGAAGTCTGCATGCACTCCAGATAAGTCCTTCTTTCTTTCCCCCAAAAGGGACGTTTCTCATTAAATTCATTATCCTGTCCTTTGTTTACTTTTTTTTGAGTCCCTTTTGGTCTAATCCCTCTTTGAACCTGATACAAAGAAAAGATGGCAAGATTGGTTTTACAGGGTTCTGCTTAACAAAAGCCAAATTCAAAGAAAAACACCCTGCCTCAGCAGGTGCATCAAGTCGATCTCGACTAGCCATGATGGCCGATGCTCCAAGTTTAAATTTATTGAAAAGGAAAGAAATCCAATGTCAAGTGCCCATAAAGCCAGAATAAGATGAAAAAGACAAAACCCTACACGGGTGAACCATCATGTGAAATTTTGGAAAGTCAAGGCCCCTGGTTTCAGAAGAGAGATCGATAGCCAGAAAGCCAGCGAGCAGTAGAGGTTTTCATCAGAAGAGTTGGGCCAAGATCAAAACAATCAAGGCCATAAAACCAATAACCGTTTCAAACTAACCATTGTTCTTTGTTTGAAAACATGAAACATGTGCAATCCAAAGCGACCTTGCAAGAAGCAGGTGTAACCAAAGAGAAACTGCGCAAGGGCTAGAAGCCGCTTTGCAGCAACAATACATAAAGGGAAGTCCCCTCCAAAATTCTTTCCCGCATTCACTTATTCTATGAAATAAAAAAAGAAAAAAGATAAGAAGAAAAATTCAAAAAATATGGTAACCTAGGGTCCCCAATCTCATATCCCATGTACTGCAAAGCATGCCTATGCATCTATTATCAGCTGTAAACCCTCCAAATTATGTGATAAATAGGTTGCACAAATTGTTTGCTCAGTTTTTCTGGAGCAGCTCTGTAGGAGGAACTAGTAGGCATTGGGCTTCATGGAATACATTATGCATGCCAGTTGAGGAAGGAGGAATAGGTTTCAGGTTACTGCATGATGTAGCAAAGGCATTATTCAGCAAGTTGTGGTGGAATTTCAGAACAAAACCAAGCCTATGGAGCTCTTTCGTATGTCAGAAATACTGTAAGAAATTGAATTCTGTAATTATTCCATGGAAGAAGGGGTCTCACATTTGGAGAAAAATGTTGGAATGCAGAGATCTGATTGAACATCAAATCTTTTGGCAAACAAAAAGGGGATCCTCACTATTCTGGTTTGAAAACTGGACAGGTCTTGGGGCACTATATTTTTTAGTTCCTCAGGACTTTGGCATTGATGAAACTGTACATAATGTATATGATGTTACCTTAGATGGTGAGTGGGATGTGGACAGGCTATTTGAACTGCTTCCTGAAGACTTAGCAGTACACATTCTGGAGAAAATCAAACCACCTTCACCTCAGCAGGTTCTTGACATGCCTTGTTGGATGCTGGAAACAAGAGGATATTTCAGTGTTAAGTCAGCATGGGATTATACGAGAAGAAGACACGAACCAAGAACAGCTTATAGGATGATTTGGGTAAAGGGACTGCCTTTTAAAATAGCTTTTTTCATGTGGAAAGTATGGAAAGAAAAGTTACCTTTAGATGATTTCATGAAAAGGGGTAGGCTACTGTATGCCATCAAAATATTGGTGTTGTGTACAGCCTGACGAGGAATCTCTTCAGCACTTGTTTTTTAGATCAGAAACTGCAAAGACAACTTGGAAGTATTTTCTATCGAGGGAAGGAATAGTTGTGGAGGGATTAACATTGCACCAAGCAATCACAAAATGTTGGACTGCAAATGTGTGCTTAAGGCTCAAACCAGTAATGCAAGCACTCCCCTCATGTGTAGTCTGGGAACTCTGGAAAAGAAGAAATAGTATGAAGTATGGTGATGCTGTGACAACTAGCAGGGTGATTTATCAAGTTTCATCAAATCTCCAGGCATTGGTGAAAGTGAGAAAGCCTGGGATGGACATGGTACCTCACAAATGGCAAGATCTATTAGCTATGATGGAAAATTTCACTCCTAAACTTAAGGTTACCAAAGTCATGTGGGAATTTCCAAGTGCAGGATGGCTAAAAGTTAATATGGATGGTGCATCGAGGGGAAATCTAGGCAGGAGCTCAATAGGTTTTTGTATAAGAAATGAAAATGGTGACATAGTCAAGTCAGTAGGGAAGGAGATTGAGGAGACAACAAACACAGTAGCTGAAGAGAAGGCCATGGTAGAAGCACTAAGGTTCTGCAGATTTCAACAATACTCTCATGTATGGCTTCAAACTGACTCAATGTTATTAAAAAAGATAACGGATGGGATCTGGAAACCACCATAGATCATATCTGAGCAGGTAGAGGAAATGATGCAACTAATGAATGGGGGCAATTACACAGTTACTCATATTCATAGGGAGGGCAACAAGCTGGCAGATCACTTGGCTAATTATGCTTTAGATCATGGAGAAATAGAATGCCAACAATTCTGGCATCTAGATGCACAGGGAAGGAGGTTAGTTAATGAAGATAAGCTGCAATGTCCAAGTCTAAGGGTGAATGTGGGCAGGAGATAAGAATCAAAGAGAAAAGGAAAAGCAGGAGGCATGTCAACTTAATCGACCAATATATTCAAATCCTAAGGGAGGAGGATATAATGGTTGGTATTTCTAAACTATCTTTTCTCTCGTGCAGGTGCCACTACGAGTATATTATCCTATGCTTTAAAAAAGCCAAGAATTAAAATGCATATATGGGCCATGACTTGGGAATGTCTTGTTTTCCATCAAGACAAAAGGAACGACAAAGGCAGGCACGCCTGGAGTTTTAATTTAATACAAATGCAGGGGATCGAGGAGTCATCGTTAGAAGCAAAATTCGAGCTTTTTGTAAGCACGCAACCAGCAGCTTGATAGAATATGAAGGCATGCGCATTGGGATAACACCACTGGGTGTAATCTTCGACAAAACCAAAAGCTGGCACAAAAAATTGGACCACTCTTGTTGCATACATCAAAAAGAAGAGGCGTTGGGATTTCACATTCAAACGATTATTTATTGGCAGAAGAGTACAGCCGTTACTTTTGGATTTTTTATTACTGGCAAGTGCATAGGCTATTCATGCCTGGCTACATGCCAAGAAAAAAGGTCCTGATGGAATCTTTGCGATATTATTGACCGAATGCTTTCAAACATTGCATGTGGAGCTTTGCATGAAAAGCTGGACATATGCTTTTTTAAATTGACAGCATGCTTCAACAAATGGAAAGAGGATATACAATCTTAAACGGACAAACTAGAAAAAATAAGGCACACCTGGAGTGCACATGACAGAATATTTTGGAAACATGGATCATTAAAGAAAGGGACAATGCATGGGAATCATTGTAGGCATGTGCCTTACTTTGGGTGCAAATGCCAAGGACCTTGGACCCCTTAATAGTGTGGGAATATCAAGGGGACATCACATGATCATGTGCTACAGTACCGGATGGCTACAGTGTGTATGCTACAGTACCGTATGCTACAGTCCGAGCTACCAAATTGGTGGAGTCTACGTGAAGTTGCTGAAAAGGGGCTATTTACGCAAATCAAATTTCACACTGGAACTGTGACGCTTTGGAATGGAGATACAACGGCGACATGGACTCACTTCAGCTGTTTTTACAATTACAAAGTTTTAGTAGGCATAATGTGATATCAATTTGAGTATTATGCTCAATTTTGATAGTACGTTACATTAGAGTGCAAAGTCTATTTCCTTTCATTGAAGGAAGACAATGACAATTTCCTAATTGTTGTATTTTTCTTTTCTGTTATTAATAAAAAAAACTAGCCCTAGGCGCTTGCCTAGCGGATTGAAAAAAAAAATCTCTAGTTACATTTTTTCCAGCATAGGGTCTCCACTCCCTAGTTGAATTTATTTTAGACATAGGACCTCCACTCCCTAGTCGCTTTTCCAACATAGGGTCGCCACTTCCTAGTTGAGTTTATTTTAGACATAGGGTCTCCACTCCCTAGTTGCTTTTCCAACATAGGATCTCCACTCCCTAGTTAATTTTATTTTAGACATAGGGTCTCCACTGCCTAGTCGCTTTTCCAAAACAGGGTCTCCACTCCCTAGTTGAGTTTATTTTAGACATAGGGTCTCCACTCCCTAGTTGAGTTATTTTAGACATAGGGTCTCCACTCCCTAGTTGAGTTTATTTTAGACATAGGGTCTCCACTCCCAAGTTGAGTTAGTTTAGACATAGGGTCTCCACTCCCTAGTCGCCTTTCCAACATAGGGTCTTTTAACGACCCGAACTGTTGTTTCCTGTATTTTCATCCCGTATTCCCTGTTAAATGCTTATTCATGTTTCAATATGTGTACTTGGTGAATTTGAGTCAATTCGGATCGAGTTTGGTATGAAATGGGACAATTAGTCTCTTTAAGGAAGAATTAGTTTGGAAAAGTCAACCGGATGTTGACTTGTGAGTTAGAGGGCTCGGAATTTAATTCCGATGATTCGGTTAGTTTAGGGGGATGATTTAAGGCCTAGGAGCGCAATCAGAATTAATTTTGGAGGTCCGGTGAAGAAATTAGCTCATTTTGGCGAAGTTAGTATTTTGGCAATTTCCGGTTGATAGGTGAAATTTTGATCCGACTGTCGGAATGGAATTCCGAGAATTTATGTAGCTTCGTTATGTCATTTTGGACTTGTGTGCAAAAATTTTAAGTCAATCGGACGTGATTTGATAGGTTTCGGCATCGGAAACTTTTGGAGTTGGAAAAATTTCATAATAGACGAAAATTGTAAATGAGTGCACGTAAGACCTAACTTTGGATGCTCATATATCCCTTTATATAAGGAGTTGTGTGACCCAGAACTATCAAATTAAATCCCTTTGAGTCTATTTTCCAAAGCAACAAACCGTTCGTCATTTGGAGGTGTATACAGAAAGTTATGACCATTTTACTGGGCATGTGTCACTAGCGCGCCCAGATGCGCGCCCGCGCTAAAATATGCGCGCCCAAGACAGAACACTGGGCAAACTAGCGTGCCCAGATGTGCGGTGGCGCTAGTAGAAGGCCCCTAAATACCCCAAGACCGGGAATAGAGAGATCCCAAGCCATTTTTGGAGCAAGGGCTTGCTCTCTCAAGGGGATTTCGTCCCACTCTTCATTTCTATGATCCAAGGTAAGATTTTTGGAGTACTTTGAGTTGATTACTACTCCTAAACACTTATATTAACATGGATTGATCTTGAAAATCCTTAGATTTTCAAGAAATTCCTTCAAGAACTCAAAGAAGGGTTTTGCAAGATTTCTTCCAAAAGGTAAATCCTACACCTTAGACTCACATATATGGATATATTATGGAAATATGAGTATGAATCAAGTATTACAACTTATTGTATGGTGGTTGGAAGCCATAAATTCCCAATTTAAATACATGAACATGGTAGGGATTTAAAGGTGTTTATTTGATGGAATTTTTGTTGGTTTGGGTGTGAATGGTTGATCACACATGTGATGTTAGGAGTATAAATTGTTAAAGAATAATAGTGGGATGAATTGTTGGTTAATGGTGATAGTTGGAGGAACCAATGCTATAGTTAAGAGGTGTAAATATTTATGCCTACAAGATGTTTGATAATATGCCTAAATGGCATAATTTATGGGATCTAGTACTAATATTGGCCCTATTGAGTGTTGTATTGTAGATTGAAGTCACATAACTGTATGGGATCATTATAGTATCATTAAGGGGCGAATTTCAGATATATATGGTTAAAACTCCGTCTTTTAGAAATTGAACTTCATCGATGTTTGTGTGATTTTTGGCAGATTCGTCACACGAGGAGGCCAATTAGAGAGGCAAGGGCATAGCGAGCTAGAGGTGAGTAATGATTTTAAATGATGCACTGAGGGTTTGAAACCCCGGATTGCACAACATACTGCTATGTTGAGATGAGACACGCGTTGTATGACGAGCGCGGGGTCATTTACTATTGGGGATTGTGACTTGGTCCATCCCAGTTGATATTTTTACCGCGTAATTGATAAAGATTTATTGTTTTTCACTATGATTGGGGCTTATTGCCATATTTGGGCTTCGTGCCAATTATCTGAAATCTTTTGTGAATTTACATCACTATTTTCCTCACGAATTGAAATATTATTTGAACTCAGTCCAATTGAATTATATTATTTTGTGAACTCAGCTACATTTATACTCAACTCGAGATTTAATGATATTTATAATGTTGTTGAGCTGAGCACTATTGTTTTACTGATGCCCAAGAGGCTTATGATTATTTTCTGGACTGATTAAGGCCGAGGGCCATACGTGAGGATATGTTGAGTGACGTGAGGAGGGTTTCAGGCTTCGAGTGTTATATGAGGAGGCTTTCAGGCCTCGAGTGTTATATGAGGAGGCTTTCAGGCCTCGAGTGTTATATGAGGAGGATTTCAGGCCTCGAGTGTCATATGAGGAGGCTTTCAGGCCTTGTGTGTGATGTGTGAAGGCTTTCAGGCCTATTGATATTGCGCTTGGGCTGTAGGAGCCCCTCCGGAGTCTGTACACACCCCCAGTGAGTGCAGGGTACCCAGGTGAGTTGGGAGTGGGCCCGAGAGGCCGTTTCTTGTGTGTGGTGAGTTGGGAGTGAGCCCGAGGAGCTGATGTTGTGTGCTGGTGAGTTGGGAGTGAGCCCAAGGGGCTGATGTTGTTTGCTGGTGAGTTGGGAGTGAGCCCGAGGGGCTGATACTATACTGAGATTTACATATTGAGCCCGAGGGGCAAGACTTTGATTTATCCTTACTGTGGAAATTAATTGGCTTCACTGTTTTAAAAGAAGAATTATTTGATACTCACTATTTTACTGTATAACTGATTTTACTGCTTGGGATAGCGCTATATTGTGCCGTTATGAGATTTGATGTTTTCAGTCGTTATTTATTTTTATTACTTACTGGGTCGGAGTACTCACATTACTCCCTACACCATGTGTGCAAATACAGGCAGAGCTGAGTTCGCTCCTGAGCGCTGATTCTTTCCAGACCAGGTGGTGACTAGGAGTAACGAGGTAGCTGTTGACGTCTGCAGCCCCGTTTTCTCCCTTATCTTTGTTATTTATGATAATTCCAGACTTTGTAAAATATTAGTAAACTCTGTAGTAGCTCATGACTTGTGACACCTCGATTTCGGGCTGAGTTGGGATGGTTTTCCTTGTTCTATCACGTTTATTTCGCATTTAAGATTATATTGCCCATGATTTAGACTTATTCCTGCTAAGTAATTATAAAGAGATGTACTGTTTTGTTGATTGGCTGGCCTTGTCCTCACAAGAGGCGCCATCACGACCGGGTTGGGATTTTGGGTCGTGACAAGTTGGTATCAGAGCCTAGGTTACTAGGTCTTGCGAGTCATGAGAAGGTTTAGTAGAGTCTCGCAGATCGGTACGGAGACGTCTGTATTTATCCTCGAGGGACT
This sequence comes from Nicotiana tabacum, assembly GCF_000715075.1. Taxonomy (NCBI): domain Eukaryota; kingdom Viridiplantae; phylum Streptophyta; class Magnoliopsida; order Solanales; family Solanaceae; genus Nicotiana; species Nicotiana tabacum. The sequence goes on along the minus strand of NC_134088.1, from coordinate 11,897,022 downwards.
GCAGAACCTTTAGGAAAAACTTCATATTCTTGAATTCTTATCGTGCGTCCTTGATTCATCTTGAAAAAGTAACTTTTACAATTCCTTCCACGTATTCGTATGCGCGAACGAATGCTCAGTATTAGATGTGCCTTGATGGCTTGTAATTCCCTGATCGAAGGGCGAGATGTGGTCGTTTTGAGTTTGATTTTAGGCCAGTCTGGAGGACTTGAGGCCGGATCTTTGCCAATGGCTTTAGCACCGAGGTGCTTATTGTGTGAGCAAGTATTTTGAACTTATATGTTCGGTATTGCCTCTATTAGTGGGAATCATGGCCGGATAGCTACGTGAGGAGTATGATAGTACTGCGATATGTATCTATATGACTTGGAAGTGACGAGGAAGGTCTATTGGATGATAGATGAACTATTGAATGTATGATTTCCATTGTGATAGGATGTGTAGTCCCAAGTTATGGGTGCGTGAAGGATCTTTTTATGTCTCCTATTTGAAGTGAAGTAAATTTCATGTTACGGTATGAGTTTAGACTCAGGAAGATTAAGTGATGGTGTAATGTGTATGGCAGTGGAAGGTATACAAAAATATTAACTAAAGGTAAAGCTAGTGGGTAATTGGCTTATGAGGGGAAGCTATTTGTCATACTAGTTAGATAAGTTTGGGAGCTGAGATCGCTTCTGTAAATGTATTATGACGAAATCGTTAAGTCAAGGAGACCACCTTGAAGGTCTAAAACATTAAAGAAAGAATATGTTCTTACTCGGTTGAATAGCCCAATAATGGAGGATTGAAAGGTATTTTCTATGTGTTATGATTCAAATAGGTGTAACAAATGTCCATTGTATCAATTTTGATAGTATAATACATGTAATATTGATATTAATGTAATTGATATACGTTGTGATGATTTGTCAAGTTGTGGATGTGTTGTTAGGATGGTTTTGGTGATTCTCTGGCAGGTGGATAGGCCCAATTACAAAGGAGACTCTGCCGAAATTTTTGAAAAATTTGGGACTTAGTAAAAATTTGGTTCCCTAGAGAGTAGGCTTAACTATTATGTGAGTGAATGCAAGAAAATACGGAAGAGTTAAAATTTTAGATGAATTGTGTTTCCACAAGCTTATGAAGGAGTGAGTTTAATCTCACTATAGTATTATCTCAGTCTGCCACACAGATGCCTCTGTCTTATTTGATCCGGGATCCACCTATTCTTATGTGTCTTCATATTTTGCCCTTCATTTGAGTATGCCCCGGGAGTCTCTTACTTTACCTGTTCATGTGTCTACCCCACTGGGTGATACTATTGTTGTGGACCGTGTGTATCGGTCATGTGCTGTGATTATTAGGGGTCTGGAGACCCGAGTTGATCTACTGCTATTGAGCATTGTAGATTTTGATATTATTTTGGGCATGGATTGATTATCTCCATATCATGCTATTCTAGACTGTCATGCTAAGACAATTACTTTGGCTATTCCGGGTGTTCCGAGGATCGAGTGGCGTGGCATGACTGATTATGTCTCTAGCAGAGTAATTTCTTTCTTGAAAGCCCAGCTTATGGTTGGGAAGGGTTATCTATCATATCTGGCTTTTGTGCGGGATGTTGGAGCTGAGACTCCTAGTATTGATTCTGTCCCAGTTGTGAGGGACTTTCCTGATGTATTTCCTGCAGACCTGTCGGGCATGCCGCCGGACAGGGATATTGATTTTGGCATTGACTTAGTGCCGTGCACTCAACCCATTTCTATTCCGCCATATCGTATGGCACCAGCAGAGCTGAAAGAATTGAAGGAGCAACTTCAGGAACTCCTAGATAAGGGGTTCATTCGGCCTAGCGTGTCCCTGTGGGGTGCACCTGTTTTATTTGTGAAGAAGAAAGACGGCACAATGAGAATGTGCATTGATTATAGGCAGTTGAATAAGGTAACAATGAAGAACAAGTATCCTTTGCCTCGCATTGATGACTTATTTGATCAGCTTCAGGGAGTGAGGGTATTTTCTAAGATTGATCTCCGTTGGGGCTATCACCAGTTGAAAATCAGGGAGTCGGATAATCCCAAGACTGCTTTTAGGACTAGATATGGTCATTATAAATTTTTGGTTATGTCTTTCGGGCTGACCAATGCCCCAGCAGCGTTCATGCATTTGATGAACAGTGTATTTCAGCCTTATCTGGATGTATTTGTTATTGTATTCATTGATGATATCCTGGTGTACTCGTGTAGCCAGGAGGAGTATGCCCAACATTTGCATGTAGTGTTGCAGAGATTGAGAGATGAGAAGCTTTATGCAAAATTCTCCAAATGTGAATTTTGGCTAAGTTCTGTGGCATGTTTGGGACACATAGTGTCCAGCGAGGGTATACAGGTTGATCCAAGGAAGATAGAAGCAGTGCAGAGTTGGTCTAGACCATTCTCAGTCACAGAGATTCGGAGTTTTCTTGGGCTAGCAGGTTATTATCACCGATTTGTTCAGGGGTTTTCTTCTATTGCATCGCCTTTGACCAAGTTGACTCAGAAAGGTGCCCCATTTGTATGGTCCGACGAGTGTGAGGAGAGCTTTCAGAAGCTCAAGGCACTTCTGACCACAGCTCCAGTGTTGGTGTTACCATCAGCTACAGGTTCATACGCGGTATATTGTGATGCTTCCAGAGTTGGGATTGGTTGTGTGCTAATGTAGGAGGGTAGAGTTATTGCATATGCTTCTCGTCAGTTGAATCCCCATGAGAAGATCTACCTTGTTCATGATTTGGAGTTGGCTGCTATAGTTCATGCCTTAAAAATTTGGAGGCACTATTTTAATGGTGTATCTTGCGAGGTATTCACTGATCATTGCAGTCTTCAGCATTTATTTAAACAAAAAGATCTTAATTTGAGGCAGCGGAGATGGCTTGAGTTACTTAAAGACTATGATATTACCATTCTATATCATCCGGGAAAGGCCAATGTAGTGGCCAATGCGTTGAGCCGAAAGGCAGTCAGTATGGGGAGTTTGGCTTACATCCCAGTTGGGGAGAGGCCTCTTGCAGTTGATGTTCAGACCTTGGCCAATCAGTTGGTGCGGTTAGATATTTCTGAGCCTAGCCGGGTATTGGCTAGTGTGGTTTCTCGATCTTCCTTATATGATCGCATCAGAGAGCACCAGTATGATGATCCGCATTTGCTTGTCCTTAAGGACAGAGTTCAGCATGATAATGCCAAAGATGTGACTATAGGTGATGATGGTGTATTGAGGATGCAGGGCCGTATTTGTGTTCCCGACATTGATGGGCTTAGAGATTTGATTCTTGATGAGGCCCACAGTTCGCGGTATTCCATCCATTCGGGTGCTGCGAAGATGTATCAGGACTTGAGACAGCATTACTGGTGGAGGAGAATGAGGAAAGACATTGTGGGGGATATGTGGCTCGGTGTTTCAACTGTCAGCAGGTGAAATATGAGCATCAAAGACTGGGCGGTTTGCTTCAGCAGATGATTATTCCTGAGTGGAAATGGGAGAGAGTTACTATGGATTTCGTGAGTGGCCTTCCTCGGACTTTGAAGAATTTTGATTCGATTTGGGTTGTGTGGATAGGCTGACCAAGTCAGCACATTTCATTCCGGTGTGTACCACATATTCTGTGGAGCGGCTGGCTAGGATCTTTATTCAGGAGATTGTGCGGTTGCATGGTGTTCCAGTTACTATTATTTCGGATAGAGGTACTCAGTTCACTTCTCAGTTTTGAAGGACTTTTCAGCACGAGTTGGGCACTCAAGTGGAGTTGAGTTCAGCATTTCATCCTCAGACGGACGGACAGTCCGAGCGTACTATTCAGATATTGGAGGATATGGTGTGTGCCTGCGTGATTGATTTTGGAGGTTCTTGGGTTGAATTTTTACCACTTGTAGAGTTTGCCTACAACAACAGCTATCAGTCCAGTATTTAGATGGCACCGTATGAGGCCTTATATGGGAGGCGGTGTAGAACTCCAGTGGGTTGGTTTGAGCCCGGTGAGGCGAGGTTGTTGGGGACAGATTTTGTCCAGGCTACCTTAGAAAAGGTGAAGGTGATTTAGGAAAGACTTTGCACAACTCAGTCGCATCAGAAGAGTTATGCGGACCGGAAGGTCCGAGATGTGTCATTTATGGAGGGCGAGAAGGTTTTGCTGAAGGTTTTGCTAATGAAGGGTGTTATGAGGTTCGGAAAGAAAGGGAAGTTGAGTCCGCGGTTTATTGGACCATTTGAGGTACTTAGGAGGATTGGAGAGATGGCTTACGAGCTTGCTTTGCCGCCTAGATTGTTGGGTGTTCATCTGATATTCCATGTGTCCATGCTCCGGAAGTATATTGGGGACCCGTCTCATATTTTAGATTTCAGTACAGTACAATTAGATGAAAATTTGACATATAATGTGGAGCCAGTGGCTATTTTGAGTCGACAGGTTCAAAAATTGAGATAAAAAGATATAGCATCGGTGAAATTATAGTGGAGAGGTCGGCCCGTGGAGGAGGCTACGTGGGAGACCGAGCAGGAGATGCGGAGCAGGTACCCGCACCTATTTGAAACTCCAGGTATGTTTCTTAACTCGCTCGAGGACGAGCGTTTGTTTTAGTTGGGGAGAATGTAACGACCCGAACCGTCGTTTCCTGTATTTTCATCCCGTATTCCCCGTTAAATGCTTATTCATGTTTCAATATGTGTACTTGGTGAATTTGAGTCAATTCGGATCGAGTTTGGTATGAAATGGGACAATTAGTCTCTTTAAGGAAGAATTAGTTTGGAAAAGTCAACCGGACATTGACTTGTGAGTTAGAGGGCTCGGAATTTAATTCCGATGATTCGGTTAGTTTCGGGGGACGATTTAAGGCCTAGGAGCGCAATCGGAATTAATTTTGGAGGTCCGGTGAAGAAATTAGCTCATTTTGGCGAAGTTAGTATTTTGGCGATTTTTGGTTGATAGGTGAAATTTTGATCCGACGGTCGGAATGGAATTCCGAGAATTTCTGTAGCTTCGTTATGTCATTTTGGACTTGTGTGCAAAATTTGAAGTCAATCGGACGTGATTTGATAAGTTTCGGCATCGGAAACTTTTGAAGTTGGAAAAATTTCATAATAGACGAAAGTTGTAAATGAGTGCACGTAAGACCTCACTTTGGATGCTCATATCTCCCTTTATATAAGGAGTTGTGTGACCTAGAACCTATCAAATTAAATCCCTTTGAGTCTAGTTTCCAATGCAACAAACCGTTTGTCATTTGGAGGTGTATAAAAATGGTTATGACTGTTTTACTGGGCATGTGTCACTAGCGCGCCCAGATGCGCGCCCGCGCTAAAATATGCGTGCCCAAGACAAAACACTGGGCAAAATAGCACCCAGATGCGCGGCCGCGCTAGTAGCAGGCCCCTAAATACCCCAAGACCGGAAATAGAGAGTTCCCAAGCCATTTTTGGAGCAAGGGCTTGCTCTCTCAAGGGGATTTCATCCCACTCTTCATTTCTATGATCCAAGGTAAGATTTTTGGAGTACTTTGAGTTGATTACTACTCCTAAACACTTATATTAACATGGATTGGTCTTGAAAATCCTTAGATTTTCAAGAAATTCCTTCAAGAACTCAAAGAAGGGTTTTGCAAGATTTCTTCCAAAAGGTAAATCCTACACCTTAGACTCACATATATGGATATATTATGAAAATATGAGTATGAATCAAGTATTACAACTTATTGTATGGTGGTTGGAAGCCATAAATTCCCAATTTAAATACATGAACATGGTAGGGATTTAAAGGTGTTTATTTGATGGAATTTTTGTTGGTTTGGGTGTGAATGGTTGATCACACATGTGATGTTAGGAGTATAAATTGTTAAAGAATAATAGTGGGATGAATTGTTGGTTAATGGTGATAGTTGGAGGAACCAATGCTATAGTTAAGAGGTGTAAATATTTATGCCTACAAGATGTTTGATAATATGCCTAAATGGCATAATTTATGGGATCTAGTACTAATATTGGCCCTATTGAGTGTTGTATTGTAGATTGAAGTTACATAACTGTATGGGATCATTATAGTATCATTAAGGGGCGAATTTCAGATATGTATGGTTAAAACCCCATCTTTTAGAAATCGAACTTCATCGATGTTTGTGTGATTTTTGGTAGATTCGTCACACGAGGAGGCCAATTAGAGAGGCAAGGGCATAGCGATCTAGAGGTGAGTAATGATTTTAAATGATGCACTGAGGGTTTGAAACCCCGGATTGCACAACATACTACTATGTTAAGATGAGACACGCGTTGTATGATGAGCGCGGGGTCATTTACTATTGGGGATTGTGACTTGGTCCATCCCAGTTGATATTTTTACCGCGTAATTGATAAAGATTTATTGTTTTTCACTATGATTGGGGCTTATTGCCATATTTGGGCTTCGTGAAGATTATCTGAAATCTTTTGTGAATTTACATCACTATTTTCCTCACGAATTGAAATATTATTTGAACTCAGTCCAATTGAATTATATTATTTTGTGAACTCAGCTACGTTTATACTCAACTCGAGATTTAATGATATTCATAATGAGGTTGAGCTGGGCATTATTGTTTTACTGATGCCCAAGAGGCTTATGGTTATTTTCTGGACTGATTGAGGTCGAGGGCCATATGTGAGGATATGTTGAGTGATGTGAGGAGGCTTTCAGGCCTCGAGTGTTATATGAGGAGGCTTTAGGCCTCGAGTGTTATATGAGGAGGCTTTCAGGCCTCATGTGTGATGTGTGAAGGCTTTCAGGCCTATTGATATTGCGCTTGGGCTGTAGGAGCCCCTCCGGAGTCTGTACACACCCTCAGTGAGCGCAGGGAACCCAGGTGAGTTGGGAGAGGGCCCGAGAGGCCGTTGCTTGTGTGTGGTGAGTTGGGAGTGAGCTCGAGGGGCTGATATTGTGTGCTGGTGAGTTGGGAGTGAGCCCGAGGGGCTGATGTTGTATGCTGGTGAGTTGGGAGTGAGCCTGAGGGGCTGATACTATACTGAGATTTACATATTGAGCCCGAGGGGCAAGCCTTTGATTTATCCTTACTGTGGAAATTAATTGGCTTCACTGTTTTAAAAGAAGAATTATCTGATACTCACTATTTTACTGTATAACTGATTTTACTGCTTGGGATAGCGCTATATTGTGCCGTTATGAGATTTCATGTTTTCAGTCGTTATTTATTTTTATTACTTACTGGGTCGGAGTACTCACATTACTCCCTGCACCATGCGTGCAGATACAGGCAGAGCTGAATTAGCTCCTGAGCAATGATTCTTTCCAGACCAGGCGGTGACTAGGAGTAACGAGGTAGCTGTTGATGTCCGCATCCCCGTTTTCTCCCTTATCTTTGTTATTTATGATAATTCCAGACTTTGTAAAATATTAGTAAACTCTGTAGTAGCTCATGACTCATAAGCCCCGATTTTGGGCTGAGTTGGGATGGTTTTCCTTGTTCTATCACGTTTATTTCGCATTTAAGATTATATTGCCCATGATTTAGACTTATTCCTGCTAAGTAATTATAAAGAGATGTATTGTTTTGTTGATTGGCTGGCCTTGTCCTCACAAGAGGCGCCATTACGACCGGGTTGGGATTTTGGGTTGTGACAGGTCTCCACTTCCTAGTTGAGTTTATTTTAGACATAGGGTCTCCACTCCCTAGTCGCCTTTCTAACATAGGGTCTCCACTCCCTAGTTGAGTTTATTATAGACATAGGGTCTTCATTCCCTAGTCGCGTTTCCAACATAGGGTCTCCACTCCCTAGTTGAGTTTATTTTAGACATAGGGTCTCCACTCCGTAGTCGCTTTTTCAACATAGGGTCTCCACTCACTAGTTGAGTTATTTTAGCCATAGGGTCTCCACTCCCTAGTCGTTTTTCCAACATAGGGTCTCCACTCCCTAGTCGCTTTTTCAACATAGGGTCTTCACTCCCTAGTTGATTTTATTTTTAGATATAAGGTCTCCACTCCCTAGTCTCATTTTCCCAAATATACACAATCCTGATTTTATTGCTTTCAATAAAGAAATAGTTTAGATTTTGTTACAAATAACTCACGAAATTTTCCTAGTGAAAATTGGGGCAAAAATATTTCGTTTGTTTGTTGTCTTTGGTGCCTAAATAGGTTTTCACCGTGAGTCATAAGGTTTGAAATGACCAAAAGAAGAAGTCTCAACCCAAATAAAAGAAAAGAAGAAACAAGAAAAGAAGTTAAACTCAAGGTGCAAAAGCGGAGAAAAGATGCGAACTACTCAAACTTTGATTGAAGTCACAAGCTTCGCATGTCCCGCCTTGATATGAAAAGCTGAAGAAGAACGAACCAGCGGTTGCAGCTAACGAGCATCAAGATTCAGATCAGAGTCTGCAGAAAGAATTATCCAAGACTCAAGATCAAGCTTTAGAAGGTTTATAGATAGGAATCTTGTAACTCGTAGTTAATAGGTTTGGCTTGTTTAGCTTTTCATCTTTCATTTTGGTGCAATAAGGAGCTCGGCAAGCAGCAACAGCAGCAACAACAGTGAAATCACAGTTTCCCGGTAGTCCCAACTACTAAAACATCCAGAACTACACTGACCTGATTCCTTTATAGCCAAGGATATGTAGGCAACCTCTGAAGCAACGTTCGGTCGGGCTTGTTCAAAAAATGCTTCCCATGGAGTTTCAAACGGGCAAAAATCCCTTACAATTGCTCATTTTGTCTTTGCCCGAAAACCCTCTGTGTTTTAGAGCAAAGAGGGGCAGCTGTGAGCATGTGATTTTTTCCCTATACGAAATACTCCTATAAAATCCCAAAAAAATAGGTTTTCTATTAATTATTTGCCATTTTAGGAATTTTTGTAGAATTTTCTTAATTATTTGTATGTCTGTGCATCTTTAATTTTTATTTAAATCGTGAAAAATGCCAAAAATAACATGCATTGTATTTAGGATTTGTTTTTATATTTTTAGAATTAATCAGTAATTATTTATTTTATCGAAATTTTTAAATTACAAAAATAGCTCATTTTTACATTTTGTCTTTTAATTTTTAGTTTACTAGTTTAGAATTAAGAGATGTTTATAATTTTCATAATTAGATAACTGGTTTAATTTCACATTTTTAGATAATTTAGGATTTTATTATTATTTAAAAGAAAAAGTAAAAGAAATTAGAAATAAAAGAAGGAATTGAAAAGGGGGATTTTATTTTTTTAATTAGGTTAATCTCATACCTGATCTGATCCAAACCAGCCCAAATTGCCCCAAACCCGTCCAATTAACCCAGGCCCAAAGAGCCTCACCCGGTCCAGCTTCTCCAGTCCCCAAACAACCCCGTTTTGTGAATGATTAATCACAGCCGTTGGATCTCGTGATCCAACAGCCCGGAACTAATCTATCACTTTACATATAATTGTCAGAACGAGCCCCCTACCCCCAAAAGACCCCTCATTCAGTCTCATCTCTCTCTCTCAAGAACGAACCCTAGCCGCTTATATTCCTCGCCGCCTCCGCCACAAACCACCGGTGAAAATCGCCTCACAGTGGTTCCGTTAGTCTAAAGCTCCCCAAATTTACACCCTGAACCCCCTTTCACCTCCTCAATCCCAATCTCCAGCTGGCTTCCCTCGAATCTCTTCAGATTTACTCGAATCTTAGATCAAAGTCAGGACTAAAAAAACCTAACTTTCCCAAATTACCCCAAATTCATACCATACAGTCCTCAACCTTCCCTCACCCCTCTTTCACCATTTATTCCCCAAAAATCCCAGCCAAATTCCACGAATCTTAAATCTCAGAATCATCGAACCCTAATTTTTCCCCTTTTCTGATTTTTTGGTCAAGATTTGGGCAAGTGGACCTAAAACCTCCATTAGTCGACTGTTCTTGTTAAGAACATTCGATTAATGGTAGTCAAAGTCCATTTACACTTTGAAGGATTTTGGACGAGTTCTCAAATTCACCTAGTCTTGAAATAATTTTAGGTAAATCTCCTTCCTTTCTTCTATTTGTTTAAATTTTATCTTTGTTTCTCTTCTGCATGTTTAATGGTTTTTATTAGCCGCATGTTTAGGTTTTATTTTTTTTTCTTTCTTTATTCATGACTGTTTATTTGTTTACTAGTTCTTGATTGATTAAAAGCATGTTTTAAATTTCAGTACTCGATTGCATGATTTTCTTTTAGTTTAATTAGAGTTATGTTTGTTTAAATCATGGATTCATCTCGAAATCAGTTAAGTGTAGGTTTCCCTTAGTATTCGGATTCGTCCAACTGCTTAATTTTGCTCGTTTGATTTGTCTTGCCATGTTTGTTTGTGTTTTCCCTAGTCAGCAAATCAATAGATACTTAAAGGGGTCAAATGAACAAAAAGAAACTTAAGGGGTCATAACAGGGTGTGGTAATTCTGAAATAGGATAAGGTCTATGATGGAAATGTTCTAGAATGGGGGCAGTTGGCCTCATTTGGTTAGTACAAAGTACTGAAACCAATGAGGGAGAGCCAGCTGTCAATTTCTGTTAAAAATATTCCTTTTGTGGTTGAGGGAATGATTCTTTTATTCCTTCAGCACATGGCAGTGTATATGCCTATATATAGTACCTCTCCTTCACACAAAAAAGATAGATAATCATTTTAGTAATCATCAACACTCATTAGCCTTATTTTCTGCAAAAAGTTCCTTTTCTAGATTCTGGAAAACCTTAGAAATATTTCCAAATTTTTTTTACTTATTTTAGTTCACAAATTGAAAATGGTTTGAACTAGAAAATTTTCTTGGGTGATTTAGCTGGGTATTCCTCGTTTCAAGATGCTATTTTTTGGGTTTGAAAGCCTGAGGTTTTGGTTGCTGTTGTCTGTCTATTTGTTGTTCTTTATTTCTTTCAAGTTTCAGAAGCTATTCTTCTGTCTTTTTGTTGTTGCTGCTGCTGTTAGGTACGCCCAAAACATTTGTAACTCTTTATAATTTTTATAAAAAATGAAATTATTCAACTTATTAGTTCCCTAATTATGCCCATGTTTGGATTTCTTTTTCTTGCTGCATACACTTGCTTGTTATCTTTCTTAAGGACAACATTTAATCTTATCTTCCTTGTATGATTGGTTTTTAGTTGAATTTTCTTTGGTAAAAGCCATCCCCAATGAGTGTTTTCCTTTGTATGACTTTATTGATATGAACACTTATGTAGTTGGTATACGTAGTCTCTTGAGAAATGTCAAAATCTGGGTTTGTTTAGAGAGAACACCATGCTGATTCCCTTCCACTTTAGCTATTAAAGTTGTTGTTTCTTGTCTTCCTTGCTTATAAATGGCTTCATTGTAATGTTTGCTTTTGTTTGAAGTCAAGTAGGCTATAATTTGTATATTTGGCCATTGATTGGCCAAATCAGTATATGTTAATGCCAGGAATCAGATATAATAGCATGCTAAAATTTGTGTGTTATTTTATTGTATGGGTATGAAAATGGCCACAAGGCTGTCAGCTAATTTGAGGCTAGTACCTGCAGATTTTGTCACTAGTTGACCAAATTAGCAGGCTTAAAAGCTGAGATTTGGATTCTGCAGTTCTAAATACAAGAAAATACCAAGCTTTGATGGACAAGTCAAGTTCAAAAGAGGCAAGGCATTTCTTTAGGTTATTAATCCTACAGAACTTGTAATAGACTAGTTTCATTTCTATAGGTACTTCATGTATTAATAGGCTATAATGTAATTTTGGAAAGTATCTCATTTTAGTTGGAGTTTTGTAATAAATCAATTTCTTGTTTCATGATTTAAAACAGCTGCTTTAGGATTACAGTCATCTTATTATCATGTTTTCATAAGTATAGTGGGATAATGGCCAAAGCTATGAGTCCAATCTTTAAGACCAAAAGGTTTTTTTTTCTGATTCAAGTTGGGCCAGACCTGAAAGTAAGCCCAGATGGAAAATGAGTCTTGACAGGTCTGGGCCTGGATCATTGGGTCTAGGCCTTAAGCCCAATAGTTTTGGCTCAACTACAAGGTTTCTTTTATGAGTTATGGTATATATGTATATCTATTATGTCTTGCAAATCAAAGTAGTGCAGTTGATTTTGAACTCGAGTTTTATTTTGTTTCTTATCATTCAAGAATAAATTTGTTTACAGCATTTTTGACCAATGTATATAAATGCAAAGGTGGATAGGCCCAATTAAAAAACATATAGTAAATGGGTCCACCTAACACAAGCCCAGTACGTGCCAAACGTGGTCCGAATCCAGGTGCAGCAAAGGCTTCCTAAGTTCCTCATTTATGGGCTAAGTTCCAAGCCCAAGGCAGCTTTAAAGATGCTGATGGATCCTTGACCATGACCTAATGGGCTACTTCTGATCCAATTTCACTTGTCCAAATGAGTAAAGGTCTAGTGAACGCACCATAAATTCACTGATGATTAATAGATTTAGGTTTAACCTTAGATTAGTTTCAAATAGGAATATCCCTAGATGGCCCTAATTAAATAAACTTCTATTAAAATCAATTGAGGTGTGTCATACCAAACAAAGCCCTTAACTCAAGGCCCTCAAAAAACTAGTTAACTCTTATAGAAAAAAAAATATTTTCGACGCGTGCCATCAATTAAATTATCCATGGCCCTCACAAATATTTTTTCTAAATTCGAACCTTCGTAGTTGCTTAGGCGCGTTTCTTTAAATAATACATCATAGCTATGAGTATGGTTTCCGTAACGTAGTTGTGATTTTTAAATTCTGAGTGTACATTTCATGTAACCCATTTCAAATTTCTCAACAATGTTAATGGAACGTGTCGCGAACCGCGGGGTGCATTTCATGTAGTGTGGTTTAAGGCATGTTTTAAATAACGTTGAATCTTCCTGAAAGCGGTTTAAAATAACTAAAAGTGGTTAATAAGCTAAAAATGCACAATAGGTTTAAAACATATAGTAAATCAGATAATAGGTCAATTATTAATAGTTTAAGCGACCGTGCTATAACCATGTAACTCGGGAATGACTAACACCTTCTCTTAGGTTAACATAATTCCTTACTTAGAATTTCTGGTTTGCAGACTTTTAAATCAAGTCAAATTTCCTCGATTTGGGATTTTAAAATAAACCGGTGACTTGGGACACCATAAATTATTCCAAGTGGCGACTCTGATAAATTAATTAAAATAATCCTATTTCGAATTATGTCTCTTTAATTGGAAAAACTCCCATATACCCTCAGGGTGTAAAAAGGAGGTGTGACAGAAGCTCCTACGAGGGGCAGAGGGCGAGCTCGAGGCCGTGCTAGAGGCCGAGGTAGGGGCAGAGCTCAGCCAAGAGCAGCAGCACCAGCGGTGGAGCCTCAGGTTGACTTTGATGCTGAGGTTCCGGCCCAGACAGTTTCAGTGGGCCTAGCTCAGGTCCTAGAGGGGTTTATTGCTACTCTAGTACTCCAGGATGCTCTGTCCTGTCTAGTGGGCCTTATAGAGAGCGTCACCCGGGTAGGCTTGCTTCCTGTAGCACCAGCCGTCTCTCAGGCTGGAGGAGGAGCCCAAACTCCTGCTACTCACACTCCGGAGCAGATGGCTCCCCAGTTTTAGACTCCAGCAGCCCAGCTAGTTGGAGCAGTTCAGTCGGGTGTGGTAGCCCAGACCGGTGATGGAGCAGCTATGTATGCCGATGCTTTGTGGAGATTTGACAGGTTCACCAAGCTCTTCATTACTACTTTCAGCGGTGCACCTTCTGAGTATCCCCAGGATTATCTAGACAGATGTCATGAGGTTCTCAGGAACATGGGATAGTGGAGACCAATGGGGTCAACTTTGCTACTTTCCGCTTGTTTGGATCCGCCAAGACTTGGTGGAGAGATTATTGTTTGGCTAGGCCAGCTGGATCACCAGCTTTGACTTGGGAGCAGTTTACTCAGCTATTTCTGGAGAGGTTTCTCCCCATAACTCAGAGAGAGGCCTATCGGAGGCAGTTTGATCATCTCCGGCAGGGTTCTATGACCCGTTACTCAGTATGAGACCAGATTCATCGACTTGGCACGTCATGCTCTTATCATACTTCCCACCAAGAGAGAGAGGTTGAGGAGGTTCATTGAGGGACTTATTCAGTCGATTCGACTTCAGATGGGTAGGGAGACAGGGAGTGAGATTTCTTTTCAGGAGGCGGCCAATGTGGCCAAAAGAGTGGAGATGGTTCTGTCGCAGGGAGGTGATCAGGGGTTGGACATGAGGCCTCGTCATTTAGGCAGATTCAGTGGCGCCTCGTCTGGAGGCGGGGATTCGTATGGTAGAGGCCATCTTCCTAGGCCTTTTCCGTCAGCACTTCAGGTTTCTCACTGTGCCTCAGGTGGTCGTGGTTCTCATATGTGATGGATATAATTTATTCATATATTTTTATATGTAAATATTAAATATTTTAAATAAAACATGAATAAATATACCATGTTCTCCCATATTTCTAACATACTTCGCAGGAGGAAGAGCGTATGAAAATTAAAAAAAAAGCAAAAAAGAGTTAGAATTGAGTAGTCAACCGGGAATGAAGAAGCAAATATATAACCATAGTTGCGATAGTGGCAATTGGAAATCATGAAGGAAATCACATAGTTGCAACTAGAGAACTATAGTTGAAACTATAGTCTTTCTCTGCAAAATGAAGCTCAATTGATAAAGTCATAGTTGCACCTACAATTTTCATAGTTGAACCTATGGAGAACCTTAGGCAAGAAAACCCTATAAATAGAGTGTGAATTTTGAAGAAAAGACATAGAGTCTTACGGGAGAGAACTATTCTTTGGTCTCTCTTTTCTTTAGTATTTTCTACTAGTTGTCTTTCTTTTAGAATAATAATATTTCTTCATAAGTTCTTTGTTCCTAATAGTTTTTTCTTACTTCATAATGGAGTAATCTTTTTTTGTTGGGATAGTTGATGAAGCTTGATATATATATTATAATACTACCTCAGTTTTAATGCATTCTTGGTTTGGAACTTTCTATTTATATTTTATATTGTGCTATAATAATAGTTTTTAACTAGTCATTGTTATCATTTATATATATATTATCTTTAAGTTACTCTTATATTAATTTTGTAATTATCACGGAGCAAAATTAATATATAGTAACTATTGAATAAAATAGTGAAGTGAGAGTAATTATTAGTAAGCTATTATTAAAAGTCTGTAATCTTGCTTACCTCAATTTTAATTCTCATGGAGGAATTGTAGTCGCAGGAGTACTGATTTAGTAAAAATATTTTCATGAAGTTTTTACTATCTTTAGCACAATTCAGACCAGAAGATATTTCGATTTAACTATGTCACGACCCGAATTTTTCACCCTCGGGAGTCGTGATGGCGCCTACTAATGCGAGCTAGGCAAGTTAAAACTTTAATCTAATTACTTCATTAACTAATTATTTATTTTTAACAAATATAAGATGATAACGTGGTAACAACGGAAATTCAAATTTAAGTGGAAGACAACAATAAGATATATGGAAATTGCATCTATTACAAATACTTAAGCCTTAACCACCCAAAACCTGGTGTCACAGTATCACAGACTGTCTAAGATTGCTACATACAAAGTCTAAAGAAATAACAGTACATTGTTTTTGAATAAAAGGAAAATGAAACAGGAAATAGGGACAGAGGGAGACGCCAGGGCCTGCAGATGCCTGCAGGTCTACCTTGGGTCTCCGGATGGATTGAAGGAAGCCTCCAAGCTATTGTCCAAAAGCTGCTCTAGGATCTGCACATAGTGCAGAGTGTAGTATCAGCACAACCGACCCCATGTGCTGGTAAGTGTCCAGCCTAACCCCGGCGAAGTAGTTACGAGGCTAGGACCAGACTACCAAATAAACATGTGCAGTTCAAATATATATACAGCGGAAAAGAAATACATAAATAAAAAAATAAAGATAGGAGGGGGAAACATGTTTTGGGGAATAACAGGTAAAACAAAATAGCAAGAGAATTATAAAGGAATCAAAATCAACCACTAACAAGAATAAGGAAAACAAAGGCAGATTTCAATTTCCTTTCACATCTTGTTGCAGGCGTGCAACTCGATCCCATATCCTGTATCTCGTGGCAGGCGTGCCACCCGCTCCCATTTCATGTATCTCGTGGCAGGCGTGTCACCCGCTCCCATTTCATTTATCTCGTGGTAGGCGTTCCACCTGCTCCCATTTCACTTATCTTATGGTTGGCGTACCACCCGCTCCTATTTCATTATATCTCTTGGTAGGCATACCACCCGCTCCCATTTCATTATATCTTGTGGTAGGCGTACCACCCGCTCCCATTTCATTATATCTTGTGGTAGGCATACAACCCGCTCCCATTTCATTTTATCTTGTGGTAGGCGTACCACCCACTCCCATTTAAAAGTCAACAATATTCACAAGGAATCCCGACAAGGGAACAAGAGCAATATAACAACTTCCCCGCAAGGGAACAATGATATTTCAACAACATCCCGGTAAGGGAACAATAATATCAAAACAAATATCCCGGCAAGGGATCATTAATATCAAACAAATATCCCGGCAAGGGAACAATGGTGATAATAACATATGAAGCGGAATAAACCACAATAGAGTCATAACAATTATAATACAAGACTCAGGGCATGCTTGACACCAATGTATAGATACTCGTCACCATGCCTATAAGTCGTACTCCACAATTAACATATAGCAAATAAGACACAACACCTAATCTCTAAAGCTAAGGTTAGACCAAACACTTACCTCGATGCCACAAACACAATTCACGTTTCAATTATAGCTTTACCCCTTGATTCCACCACCAATTCGCTCGAATCTAGCCACAGGTTACTTTATTACATTAATAAACGCTAAATGAATCAACCTCAATGCATGAAAATGAGTTTTTCTAAAGTTTTTCCCAAAAAGTCAAAAATTTCCCCCCGGCCCACATGGTGAAACCCCTAGGTTCGATCTAAAACCTGATTACCCATTCCCCCACGAACCTAAATATATAATTTGTTTTAAAATTGGACCTCAAATCGAGGTCCAAATTCCCAATTTTTGAAAAACCTAGGTTCTACCCAAAACACCCAATTTTCCCCATGAAAATCATTGATTTTGAGTTGAAATCATGATAAAAGATGTTAATGATTGAAGGAAATGAGTTAAAATTAACATACAATCGATTTGGAAGAAGAGTTGTTCTTGGAAAATCGCCCAAAGGAGTTTGTGTTTTGAAAAGATGTGAAAAATGAGTTTAAAATCGTCTAAGTATAAAAGTTGCAGGTCTCAGATGTGGGAATTGCGAACAGGGGTTCGCAATTGCGAACCCCGACCTCTGCTAACTTGGGAATTGTGAAACAGGGCTTGCATTTGTGAACCCTTCAGGGAAAACTGGACTGTTGATCGCAAATGCGACTTGGGAATTGCAACCACAACATCGCATTTGCGATCACCGACCAAATGGGAAACTTCGCAATTGCGAAGATAATCTCGCATTTGCGAGAGGGAGTTCGCCTGGGATTTCTTATAAATTGTGACAAGCCGCTCGCATTTGCGAGCCAGGCTTTGCAAATGCGAAGTCTGCAGGCCTGCTATACACAGCTGAAAACCTGCAATTTTCTAAGTTAAAAAATGCACTCCGTGGCCTATCCAAATCTCAACCGAACCCTCGGGGCTCCAACTAAATATACACACAACCTCAAGAATATCCTACAGACTTATTCGTGTAAGAAAATCACCAAAATAACATCATGAACATCGAATTAAACCTCAAGATCAATGAAATTTCTCAAAACTTCTTTAAACATCAAATTTTGCATTTAAGGTCCGAATCACATCAAACGGATTCCGTTTCTCACCAAACTTCACAGAATTATCTTAAATCATATATAAGACCTATACCGGGTGCCGGAACCAAAATACGGGCCCGATACCAACACGTTCTAATCAAAATTCATTTCCAAATCTTATGAACAAGTTCAGTAAATAATTTTCTTCAAAAATTCATTTCTCGGGCTTGGGACCTCGGAATTCGATTTCGGGCAAACGCCCATGTCCCCTATTTTCCTACGGACACTCCGGGACCGTCAAATTATGGGTCTGGGTCCGTTTACCCAAAACGTTGACCAAAGTCAAATTAATTCATTTTATAGTCAAAATTTATCATTTTTCACAGACTTTCACATTTAGGCTTTCCGGCTACGTGTCCGAACGGTGCACGCAAATAGAGGTGATGCTAAAAGAGGTTTTTAAGGCTTCCAAATGTATAATTTCATTTTAAAACAAGTGATAACCCTTTGGGTCATCACATTCTCCACCTCTAAAATAACCGTTCGTCCTCGAACGGACAGAAGAAGGAAGTACCTGAGTCGGGGAATAGATGGGGATAACGGCTCCACATATCGGACTCAGACTACGCATAAGGCTCCACATATCGGACTCAGACTCCCAGGTCGATGCCTCAGGAGGCTGACCTCTCCACTGAACACGAACAGAAGGGAAAGTCTTCGATCTCAACTGACTAACTTGCCGGTCTAGAATAGCCACCAGCTCCTCCTCATAAGACAAGTCCTTGTCCAACTAGATAGTGTTGAAATCTAACACGTGTGATGGATCGCTGTGATATTTTCGAATCATGGACACATGAAACACTGGATGCACGGATGATAAGCTCGGCGGCAACGCAAGTCTATAAGCCACCTCTCCCACTCGATCAAGAATCTCAAACAGGCCAATGGACCTAGGGATAAGCTTGCCCTTCTTCCCAAATCTCATCACGCCCTTCATAGGCGACACTCGAAGTAATACCCACTCACCGACCATGAATGCCAAATCACAAACTTTGCGGTTTGTATAACTCTTTTCCTTAGACTGAGCAGTACGAAGCGTATCCTGAATAATCTTGACCTTGTCCAAGGACTCCTGAACCAGATCCGTACCCAACAACCGAGCCTCTCTCGGCTCAAACCATCCAACCGAAGACCGACACTGCCAACCATATAAAGCCTCACAAGGAGCCATCTGGATACTTGACTGGTAGCTGTTGTTGTAGGCAAACACTGCTAAAGGCAAAAACTGATCCCACGAGCCTCCAAAGTCAATGACACAAGCTCGGAGCATATCCTCCAAAATCTGAATGGTCCGCTCGGACTTCCCGTCCGTCTGAGGATAAAATGCTGTGCTCAACTCAACCTGCATGCCCAACTCTCGCTGAACTGCTCTCCAGAAATATGAGATAAACTGCGTACCTCGGTCTGAAATGATAGACTCGTTCACACCATGAAGACTAACAATCTCCCAAATATAGATCTCAGCTAACCTCTTGGAAGAATAGGAGACTGCCACAGGGATGAAATGTGCTGACTTGGTCAGCCTATCAACAATAACCCACACTGCATCAAACTTCCTCCGAGTCTATGGGAGTCCAAAAATGAAATCCATAGTGATTCGCTCCCATTTCCACTCGGGAAGCTCAATAACCACCGGGCCTCTGATGCTCGTACTTAACCTGTTGACAATTCAAACACCGAGCTACATATGCAACGATATCCTTCTTCATTCTCCGCCACCAATAATGTTGCCGCAAATCCTGATACATCTTAACGGTTCCCAGATGAATAGAGTACCGGGAACTATGAGCCTCCTCTAAAATCAACTCTCGAAGCCTATCCACATTAGGCACACAAACTCGACCCTGCAATCTCAAAACTCCATCATTACCTAAGGTAACCTGCTTGGCACCTCCGCGCTGCACCGTGTCTCTGAGGACACACAAATGGGGATCATCATACTGCTGATCTCGGATATGCTCTAATAAAGAATAACGGGCAACTGTGCAAGCTAACACTCGACTGGGCTCAGAAAAATCCAACCTCATGAACTGATTGGCCAAAGCCTGAACATCCAAGGCAAGCGGTCTCTCACCAACCGGAATATAAGCAAGACTGCTCATACTGGTTAACTTCCTACTCAAAGCATCGGCCACCACATTGGCCTTTCCCGGATGATATAATATGGTGATGTCATAATCTTTCAACTACTCCAACCACCTCCTCTACCTCAAATTCAACTCATTTTGCTTGAATAAATACTAAAAACTCGTGATCTGTGAACACCTCACATGCCATGCCATACAGATAATGCCTCCAAATCTTCAACGCATGAACAATGGTTGTCTACTCCAAACCATGAACCAGATAGTTCTTCTCATGAATCTTCAACTGCCGTGAAACATAGGCAATGACCTTGCCATCCTGCATCAACACTGCACCGAGTCCAATACGAGATGCATCACAATAGACTGTATAAGGCCCTAGACATGTGGGCAAAACCAACACTAGTGCTGTAATCAAAGCTGTCTTGAGCTTCTGAAAGCTCGCCTCACACTCATCCGACCATCTGAACTGGGCACCCTTCTGGGTCAACCTGGTCATCGGGGCTGCGATAGATGAAAACCCCTCCACGAACCAACGATAGTAGCCTGCCAATCTGAAGAAACTCCGAATCTCTATAGCTGATGCTGGTCTAGGCCAGTTCTTGACTACCTCAATCTTCTTCGGATCCACATGAATACCCTCTGCTGATACAACATGACCCATGAATGCAGCTGAACTCAACCAGAACTCACACTTCGAGAACTTAGCATATAACTGACTATCTCTCAAGGTCTGAAGAACCACTCTAAGATGCTGCTCGTGCTCCTCCCGGCTACGGGAATATATCAAAATATCATCAATGAAGACTATCACGAACGAATACAAATAAGGCCTGAACACTCGGTTCATCAAATCCATAAAAGCTGCTGGGGCATTTGTCAACCCGAATGATATCACCAAGTTTTCATAATGCCCGTACCGAGTACGGAAAGCTATCTTAGGGACATCGAATGCCCTAATCCTCAACTGATGGTAGCCATATCTGAAGTAAATCTTTGAAAATACCTTGGCACCCTGAAGCTAATCAAACAAATCATAAATCCTCGGCAATGGATACTTATTCTTGATTACCTTGTTCAACTACCGGTAATTAATACACATTCTCATCGAGCCGTCCTTCTTCTTAACAAACAACATTGGCGCACCCCAAGGAGAAACACTCGGCCTAATGAAACACTTCTCAAGAAAGTCTTACAACTGCTCCTTCAACTCTTTCAACTCAGGCGGGGCCATACGATACGACGGAATAGAAATGGGATGAGTGCCCAGAGCCAAATCAATGCAAAAGTCAATATCCTTGTCGGGTGGTATACCCAGTAGGTCTGAAGGGAAAACATCAGGAAACTCACGAATAACGGGCACAGAATCAATAGAAGGAACGTCAGCACTAGAATCACGAACATATGCCAAATAGGCCAAATACCCTTTCTCGACCATACGCCGAGCCTTCACATAAGAATTAACACTACGGGTAGAATGACTGGGAATACCTCTCCACTCTAAATGAGGTAAACCTAATAAGGCTAAGGCCACAGTCTTGGCATGACAGTCCAAGATAGCATGGTAAGGTGATAACCAGTCCATCCCTAATATGACATCAAAATCGACGATGTCCAAAAGAAGCAAATCTACACGAGTCTCAAGACCTCCAATCAGAACTATACAAGAACGATGGACTCGATCTACCATAATAGAGTCACCCACCGGTGTAGACACATAAACAGGAACACTCAAAGAATCACTAGGCATGACCAGATATGGTGCAAAATAAGATGACACATACGAGTATGTAGACTCTGGATCAAACAACACTGAAGCATCTCTATCACAAACCAGAACCGTACCTGTAATACCTACATCAGAAACCTCAGCCTCGGGCCTGGCTGGAAGAGCATAACATCGGGGCTGGGCCTCACCACCCTGAACTACATCTCTGAGTCGGCCTGCTGCTGGCTGGTCTCCATCTCTAGCGGCTTAAGCTCCACCTCTAATACCTCTACCTCAACCTCTAGAACCTCTACCCCCACCTCTAGCTAGCTGGATGGGCTGTGGAACACTCGGTGCCTGAACCATGGCACGAGAACCCTGATGCTGAGAGATACTCGGTGCTCGAGGGCAATACCTAGTAATGTGCCTCGTGTCGCCACAAGTAAAACAAGCCCTCAACTGCTGAGGCTGACGACCCTAGAAACTCTGAAGCGGTGGTGCACTGATAGGGGCTGGTGGTGCACTGTATAACAGCTGATCAGAATACTGCATCTGAGAACCACAGCCACCGAAAGCACCATGAGTAACCTGAAGTGCTGACTGAAAAGGCTTGGGAGGATGGCCCTTACCATATGAATCCCTACCTCCAGACGAGGTACCACTGAATCTACCTGAATGACGAGGCCTCTGGTCCGACCCCTGACCACCTCCCTGCGACAGAACCATCTTAACTCTCTTGGCCATATTGGCCGCCTCCTGGAAAGATATCTCACTCCCAGTCTCCCTAGCCATCTGAAAATGAATCGGCTGAATAAGTCCATCAATGAACCTCCTCACCCTTTCTCTCTCGGTAGGGAGTATGACATGAGCATGACGAGCCAAGTCGATAAATCTGGCCTCATACTGGGTAACAGTCATGGAACCCTACTGAAGACGCTCGAACTGCCTCCGATATGCCTCTCTTTGAGTGATGGGGAGAAACTTCTCTAGAAATAGCCGAGTGAACTGCTCCCAAGTCAAAGCTGGAGATCCGGTTGGTCTAGCCAAAAAGAAATCCCTCCACCAAGTCTTGTTGGATCCAGACAAGCGAAAAGTGGCAAAATCGACCCCATTGGTCTCAACTATCCCCATATTCCTAAGAACATCGTGACAGCTATCTAGATAATCCTGGGGATCCTCAGTAGATGCACCGCTGAAAATAGTAGTGAAGAGCTTGGTGAACCTATCAGACCTCCACAAAGCATCAGCAGATATAGCCGCTCCATCACCGGTCTGAGCTACCACACCCAGCTGAACTGCTTCAACTAGGTGAACCGTTAGAGTCTAAATCTGGGGAGCTACCTGCTCTGGAGTGTGAGTAGCAGGAGTCTGGGCTCCCCCTCCAGTCTGAGAGACGGTGTTGATACCCAATTTTTTTATATGTATTTTTATACTCACAATACTTTCAAAAATAACATATATATGCATATATAAGCATACCCAAGTGTTTTTGTATTTTTCCTAAATTTTTAGAGTTTTTCAAAACCAATTTATTGTCTATTTTAGCAGTACAAAATCCATAATTATTCCCAAAATCATCAATTTTGGTAAATAATTTATTTTATTCCTACATTTATACCAAAATATAGTTAAGGTAATTTTTGCACGTTTTTACAAATTTATTTGGCATTTTTAAAGGTAAATTACATATAATTGCAATTATAGCCCACTTTAAGATTAATAGACTTTTATAATTGTAATATTAATTCCAATATTTTTAAATTGATATTTATATATTATTTTTTGGCTCAATACTTTCAATTTGCTTTTGAAATCTTTTTTTCTATTTTTTATAAAATAAAAGGGAAAATTGGCTATTTAACATTTAGCCTCATTTCATTGCAATTACAGTCTATTTACATTTAAATTTTGGCCCACAATTGATCCAATCCTAACCCCAATTACCCAGCCCAATTTCAATTTTAACCCGACCCCCGACCCAACTAATTAACCCGCCTGGCCCTTTCTTTCAATCCAGGCCATTGATCATTTAGATCATCGGCCACGATCACCCCTTACCTTTTTTTAATTCACCTAACCCTACCCTAATCCCCCCATTTTATTCTGATATCCGCCTTTGGATACTCTCCTCTCCCAAAACTCTCTCGAAGGTTCCTCGGAACCCTAATCATCTTTTACCCCCCTTCAACCCCAAATCCACCGGAATCCATGGTTGTTCTGACCATGGACGACCTATACTCACCCCCTACTACTCTCATGTGCTTGATACCTAAAGTTTCAAGGCAGACTCCAAAGGGTCTTCGCCCAGACCTTCGTCGATTCAAGGTTTCCAGCCATCTCCGGCGTGTCTTAGCCTCCTGAGCCTGATTCCGACCTGATCGACTCCAGATCTGATTTTGTTTCTTCCAAGCCTTTCTCGTTTCTAGGGTTCTCAGAAAACTTAGCCTATTCGAGGTTCTTTTTCGTTTACTTGTATAGATCTGTGCTTGATCTGTGCCATATTTGGTGTTTTATGCTTTTTCCCAAAATT
Source organism: Nicotiana tabacum (assembly GCF_000715075.1). Lineage (NCBI taxonomy): Eukaryota > Viridiplantae > Streptophyta > Magnoliopsida > Solanales > Solanaceae > Nicotiana > Nicotiana tabacum. The sequence continues at coordinate 11,872,902 of NC_134088.1, read as the reverse complement.
TCCTTTTCCAAATCTTTTGATTTCAAACTAGGGTTTCTGAGTCCGTTTGTAATGTTTTGATCGATTCATCTGCTTATCATCTCTAAGTTCGACTGGTGTTGAAAACATAATTTTTGGGGATTTGTTTGAGTTTCTGAGTCTATCTGTTTGATTTACTTTGTTTACACCAGATTAGTATTGAAAACCTAATTTTTGAGGTTTTATTTGAGATTCTGAGACTGTTTATTTGTTTCCCTTGCTTATCGCCTCTAAACTCTACTGATTTAGAAAACCCTAGTTCTTTGGGGTCTGTTCGAGTTCTTGAGTTTGTTTGTGCAGCTCGCCTGTTTGAAATCGCTCCGTCTGATTTCTTTACTTCAGCATCTCGTTTTCTTTATGTGATTCCTTTGTTCTGAGCTCTTGCTATTTGTCAAACTCAACTATGTTTTCAGAGAGGTTTTCACCTAACTCTTGCATGCTTCCGATCTTTTCTCTATTACTAAGCTAATGAAGTTTGACCTAAGTGACTATCATGCTATTACTGTATGCTACCTCTTCTTGCCATAGCTTGGCCTCACATGTCTATTACTTGTGTACTTCATTTATATACTGAGTCCCTGCTGTGATTGATTTTTTAAACTCGTGATTGATTTTCAAAACTTTTCCTTGTGAAATTCTGATTTTTACTCGCCCGTTAAGAGTTAATTGATTTTCTTTCTTTGTTTGGCCTTACCAGATCCTTTCCAAAAATAAGTACACTCCTGTATTTAGACTTAATCCCTTACTATATGGTTTTACTGCTCCTTTTATGGTAACAATCACTCTGATTACAAATTGATCTTCTTTCCTTATATTAATCCTGTTAGTGTCCGTTGAGCAGTAATCCTTTGATTAAAGGGAAAAACCTGTAATAAATTGATTTTGACTGTGATTATTTCCATGTTTGTGTTGAAACCTTATTTGTTACCTTGTTTTCTACTCGTTTTCAAAGCTATAAATACCTGTACCTTTTTCTCTTTCAAGAATAAGTTCTAGCAGAACAAGTCACTACTTCTCTCAAATACACTTAGAATTTCTTAAACATTCGAGTTCTCTGAACTCACAAGCATGAAGCTTTCTGCTCTGATTGTGGTTTGGTTGAAAGAAATCCTGCTTTTCTCTTTGCTTACTTTTTCTGCAACTGGTATGTCTATCTTTGTTTAGTTTCTGTCTCTCCACTACATGTTTATCCTTCAGCCTTTCCTCTGTTTGTCTTACTGTTTCGATGCTGTAATTTCTGCAAGTTTACTTACTTCTTTTCTCTGTGCTTACATGAATTCCCACCCCCAATTCCCTTTGTATGATGAGTTATGGTCCAGAAAGCATGACAACACTTGACATTATTGCTCATGTGTATGGGCTGGACTCCTTGAGTCCTAAACTCTTTCCATTTCCCATTCCCCTTTACATGTATTCTGAGTTTAAGACTATGGTCTAACAATGTCCTAATCATTGTCTGGACCATATCCTGACCTTCAACAGGTCTGTGCTCATATTTGTTGGCTGAACAGGCTTGGTCAGGGGTGTGCCAGTCTACCTTGTGACTAGGTATGACTACCAGCCTACCTTGGCACTCCCTAACCCCTCTATTGCACTTGCACTCATTCTTAGAACATTAAGTTCTACCCCCCTCTTGTGAGCCTTGCTTTGGAATCCATGAGCTCCCTCTGAACTTGGACACCTGAGGGCTGGCTCTTCCACTGCACTGTAACTCTTTTCTGATTAATATCTCGGGTGTAAGCACTGCCTGGAGTTTTTGAAATTCCTTGGATCTCTGAAACACCCTAGATAAGAGAAGGCTTTGGAAATCTTGATCCCAGAAGTGGTTCATCCCAAATTGTTAGACATTAAGTCTGAATTAGGTTCCTCGGATGCAACTGTTAGTTTCTGATGTACTTTTAATTTCAGTCCGATTCACTGGTTTGTAATAATTTGTATTAAACTCATGGGGATTTAGTGAAGAAGGGAGGGGGGTTTACTTTTATGCACAAGGGTAGAAAGCATGCCTATAGGGGTGTTACTTCTGATTTCCGCAACTCCACACGTAGATATCATGTCTATAGATTCCTATGATTCTATGTAAATGCCATTAGGCAAACAGTTAGGCTTAATAATAAAGTTGTACATAGATATCATGTTCATAGGACTCCTATTAAAGTTTGAAAGGTGTTAAAATCAGTAAAAACTTGTAGAAAGCATGCCTATAGGGAATCTTGGATATAAACTGTCTCACTCGTTTAAAGCCATATCACATTTCTGAAATGCGCAAACCTTTTCTGAAACTCGTCTTGTTTGCTAAAACTGGTAGTCTTCTGCATACCTTTTCTGAAAACTCGTTTCTTCCTGAACAAAATTGGCAAACCTTTTTCCGGTAATCAGTCCGCATTTTGAAACCCATCTCTTTCCTGATAAATCTGATAAACCTTTTCAAAGTTGACAAAGGTTTTTTTTGTAGTAAATCTGCACCTTTTCTGAAACTTATTTTTACTCTGTCAAAAAAAAAATGGCAACTCTTTTATCAGTTTGTTTTCGAAATCAGTAGTTCTATTCGACACATAGACAAAAGTTTGATTAATAAATTGGATCAGTCTTAAGCAACTGTATTCGAGCGAACCTAATGCAGACTTCCTGTCTAAAAGTCTGTGTTGAATTAGTCCGCTTATCGCTTTAATTTTTTAAGGCCAAACCAGTACATGGAAGACATGCTAAACTCTATGGCCTATCTGATTTAAGGAGGTTTACTTGAGCCTTATTTGTTTATCTGCCTCCACTTGTACTTGTATTACGTGTTTTGATTGACGCCTTAGTATTTTGTCCTTTGAAACTCTCAAAAGGCCCCAAATCCGTTTCCCTTTAGGATTAGTAGTCCTAAATGCCTCCGGGACTGATAGGATTGGGACGGGTACTAGCATGCAATAAGCAACGATACCATCCGCGCTTTAATACCTTAATGGGGTGGGAAAGGTAGAATATGGATATGATGACCAGTGCGATAATATCACGTGCAACCCCTCTTTTGAGGAGTGATTGCTGGATATTGCATTGAAGTAATTCATATTATCGGTAAACCTAGGAACCCCTTTCCTCTTTACTTGTTAATTTTTTTATGTTTTCTTTTTAAACTAATTTTCTAAACTCTCTACTTCTTCAACTCTTAAACCTGTTTGCAAAGCTATGTGAAGCCCTTTACTTTATTTTTCTACTTGTCTTCTTAAAGTCACAATTGCAACATGGCCGGGAACCACACTTGTGGATCCTGAGGGGTGCCTAACACCTTCCCCTCGGGATAATTTCTAGCCCTTACCCTAATCTCTGGTCTCTTCATCTCAAACCTCTCTAAAAGTGTCCTAATGCACTATAATCATGAGGTGGCAACTCTTCAAAACTTCATAACCCAATTCTCGAAAGGGAATAGAGTTGTCCTTCCCAATGTCGTACACCCGATTTCAACCCCAAAGGTAGAAAAATGGGGGCGTCAACAGCATGGCGACTCTGCTGGGGATTTCTTTAGGCTTTTACCATTGCATGTTGCTTGTGACTTTATTATCTCATTAATTGTTTTATTTATTGTCCTTTATTCTTTCACTACGAAACTAACTTGGCTCTTCATGTCTTCTTCTTTTTTTTAACTACTTTGCTCTACTGCTTTATTTCAATACTGTTGTAATCACTGCAATTATTGTAATCCTTTATCTTATGAACATGGAAATACATGTCAATTTGTTTCATTCTTGTAAACTGCATATTCAACATCATATTCCACTCGTGCCAAACAAATACCATAGCAACGCTTATAATGAGTGATTGCGCTCTTCCGATGTTATCACCCTTCAAATTTGGCAAAGGCGTATTTGCGGTAAAACCAGTCGATTAGCGGTGCAGTCGAAGGTTCCGTTTCTTTCCCTCTTGAGTTGTCCGCTCAAGGGTACCTGTCTAATACCCCAATAGAAACCTTACTCTGTTTAATTGTGCATGCATCATGGTCAAACCTAGCCGAGTTAGTTATGTTGTCCGCGTAATGACTCATTAAGATAGCCTTGTCCAAAGTCCATCGGGTTTCCCTGAAATCCAAACTGACACCTACATGTTATATGCATTTATTTGGAGAATAAATGCTTGCTATGCTAATTATTGGTTTAAATAGTCGAGTCTGGTGGGGTAAGGGTCTAACACTCTATTTTGCAGAAAATGAGGCACGAAGTCCCCAGATTTGGCATGGTAACCAACATTCATCCAAGGCTGCTAGATTGGTGGGAAGACCTCCAATCCAGTGATCAGACGCTCGTCCGCAAATACTTAGGGTATCTGCCTTCTCTTCTAATCCAGCCTGATAACAAAATCATAGAGGCTGCAACACTGTTCTGGGATAGTGACAGGTTCGTGTTTCGCTTAAGGGACCTTGAAATGACTCCTTTGATCGAAGAAATAGGAGGTTTAGCTGGTACCCTTGGGAGACTTCGGGTTTGCTTATGCCAGAGAATCGCAAGGGTAGGGGTTTCCTTAAGATGATGGAATTGAAGAAGAACCCAAACTTGACCTGTTTGAAAGACTCATACATCCCATTCGACTATCTATACGAGAGATATGGTCATAACAAGTCATACCGCACTTACTCAGACGAATTTTCCCTCACCTCACTGGCGCACATTCATAGAAGGGTCTTCATATTCATGTTTTGCTTCCTGGGGATGATAGTGTTCCCTATGAAGAAGGCTAGGATCCACACCAGACAGGCCGTAGTAACTAAGACTCTGATGGAAGGAATTGGCGGGCAGCCTTTCAGTATATTGCCCATGATTGTTGTTGAGATATACCGAGCCCTGGACAACTATTAGCGAAAGGCCAGTCATTTTGAGGGATGCAATTTATTACTTCAGCTTTGGCTCATGGAGCACCTCCAGAAAGGAGAATACCGGCAGGAGCTCCTACGCAGAGACTGGGATGATTACATTGCCTTCCACAAGCCAAGGCGTATGAATTATATGCCCAATATGTTCGCTCGGCCAGAGGACGCCGAAGGACGGGTGGAATTATTTGAGAATCTTAACAAAGACTGGGTACAGTGGATGGTTGAGTGGTTCCCTACAGAAGAATTCATTGTTCGATCCTGAGACGCACCATTTCTCATACTCATTGGCCTAAGAGGAATTTATCCCTATGTTCCCCTCCGGGCCATGAGGCAGGCTGGAGGAAAGCAAATCATACCGAGGGTCGACAAAATGAGTCACTTTAGGGCTGATTTCCAGGACGATGATAGCCCTCACAAATGCCAAGCTCGGCACATGTGGCATTGCAAGCTCGTCTTGGGGAAAGAATCTATTGAGCCAAACAGGTATCACGTCGGTTGTATGTCGCACTATTCGGGTTGGTTGGAAGATAATCACAATGGTATGGGTCAGCCCGGGTTAATTCACGAACACAGAATCATTGACGAGAAAGCTGAAGCACGGGTTAAGTACAATCAACTGCGCAAGAGAATTCGAGAGTGTGAAAGTGAGCATCGGGAAATACAAGAAGCCCATCAGAAGTTAATCGAGGAATGGAAGGATATGGCTGTTAGCGCCAACAAGCGACTAGGGTATTTAGAGCGGGGTCTAGTGGAGCAAGAAGGAAAGTTCCTCAAGAGGATTGAAGATTGTCGAAACGCTGAAGGGAATACAGGCGGACATTTGGCCCAAGCTTATCTGCTGTTAGGACTGCACGAGCTGGTGAAGCTGTTCGAGGGAGACAAAGATGCCGAATCTAGGGAAGGTCCTTCTGGGACCAAGTAGTTAGGAGTCTTTTATTTTGTTTTTAATGATGTAATAAGGCCAATGGCCACTAATGGCATTTTTACTTTCCGTTATTTATTGTCGTTTTGGATTCGTCTTATTTTTATCAATAAAATGAGGCATTTACCATTATAAGTTCTCCAAATTAATTTATCGTTAAGCCTACCTCGGGCACAATGAGGCACCCAAATTAGGAAGCGATTTATATTCTTGCACAATGTGTTTAAATATTGCAACATTTTCTTCTCATAATCCGCACTAACTTGTTACCTTTTTTTGTTTTGCTTTATTTATTCCCCTCCCCAAAGGTTAGTTCGTGCATTCTGGCACCATCATCATACAGTACGAGATCCAAGGGCCCTCCAGCTCCTCCTCCTCCGAGTACTATCCGGAACAAGAACAAAGGCAGAATGGGAGATTCAAGAGCCAGAAAGGAAATCAAAAGAATTGAGATTCCTCAGGGTACCGCGGTTGCTAAGGAAACTGTTGCCCAACTTGAGCAGAAATTGTTGAAGTTCCAAGAAACTGGATCAAGTTCGGAACTTGGCAAATTTATCATTCACTCTCACCGCTCCTGATGTCAACTTTCCAAATACTCAAAATCCCGCACCTCCACAGAACACCCCACAACTACAGAAACAACCCACTCATGCTCAACACTGCAACACATGCCACACTTCAAACAACACTCCACTACTAATTCCTGAACCACTGAACACCACAAACGACCACCTCCACAACACTCCCATATACATAGACACTATACCCCACTACACCCCGACCAAGTACACCTAAGTCTGTTGACAAGGACTCTCTCATCAGAAACTTGGCAGCAGAACTCAAGAAGTTGACCAGCCGAGTCTAGGGCATGGAAGGAAGCAAAGGTATAGAGGGGCTGAATTATGAGAACCTCTGCATTCAGCCAGATGTTGAACTTATGGAGGGGTACAAACCTCCCAAGTTCGAAATGTTCGATGGCACGGGAGATCCCAGAGTCCATTTGAGGACATATTGTGATAAGTTGGTTGGAGTCGGAAGGGATGAGAAAATCCGTATGAAACTCTTCATGAGAAGTCTGAAGGGGGATGCTTTATCCTGGTATATCAACCAGGACCCCAGGAGATGGACAAACTGGGTAGGTATGGCATCATATTTCATGGATAGGTTCCGATTCAATACAGAGAATGCACCGGATGTATTCTACAACCAGAATTTGAAGAAGAAGCCTACCGAGACATTCCGCGAGTATGCTACTCGTTGGAGAGCAGAGGCTGCTAAGGTTAGGCCAGCCTTAGAAGAGGAACAGATGAACAAATTCTTCGTCCGGGCTCAGGATCCACAATATTATGAGAGGTTGATGCTGATCGAAGGCCAGAAATTCTCCTATATCATCAAGCTGGGAGAAAGAACTGAGGAAGGCATTAAGAATGGTATGGTTACTAATCTTGAAGCATTGCAGGCCACCAACAAGGCTTTACAGTCTGGTGGCACGTCTAAGAAGAAGGACGTGAGTGTCGTGATGGTCGCACAGAGAGCCAAATCTCCACCAAAATACCACACTTACCCGTCACCTCCACTTACATATCAGCCTATCCCAAATTACAAGGCACCCGCACCCTCTTACCAATCATCCCCACCTCCCACATATCAGCCCACTTCATCCAGATACTCTCAACCTGCACCTATTTACCAAGCTTATAATGTCCAACCCTCTCACTACCAATCACCTCCCACTCGCCAAAATTTCCCTAGACCCAGGCTAAATTTTGACCGCAGACCTCCCAGACAATATACAGCCATCGCTGAGCCAATTGACCAGCAGTATGAGAAACTTAAAGCTGCTGGTTACATCTCCCCTATCCCTTCCATAACTCCAGAAAATCCTTTCTAGTGGGTCAACCCTAATAAGACCTGTGCGTACCACTCTGGCATGAAGGGACATACCATTGACGAGTGCCGCTCGTTGAAAGACAAGATTCAAACTCTACAATAAGGTTATCGTAGCAAAGGAGCCTGCTCCTAATGTCTGCATCAACCCTTTGCCTGATCACAAAGTTGGAGACATTCACATGATCGAGATCGAAGATGACTGGGACCCCAAGGGTTCGATAGAATTAATTGCTGAGGGTGATGAGCCAAAGAATCGGCGGTCACACTTAACCCAATCGTTATGCAGAATCACCCCTCCAAGGGCGATGAAGTAAACATGTCTATACCTCTCGAATTTGAAGCACCTCCTTCTGCAAAGGCGCCCGGACCAATTGAAGTTGAGTTTGGAGTCCCGAAGGCACCTACACCTTTCGAAGTTGTTGTGTTACCACCAAGGGTACCTATTCCTATAGCAATGTCAGACATAATACCGTTCCACTCAAATGCCATACCATGGGATTACACAGCTGAGGCGAGGAGGAAAGGGAAGACCAAGATGGGAGAAGCAATTGTTGCGCAGGGTATGACCAGAACAGGCAGGGTTTACACTCTAGAGCACCTAGATTAGTCCAGTAAGCAAGCCTCTGGACGGACTATTGAAACCGGGTCGATGATCTTTGGAGAAAAATACAAGCTAAGGAGTATTCAGTCGTCGAGAAGTTAAACAAAACACCAGCACAGATCTCCATCCTAGCTCTTCTGCAGAGCTCTAACGCACACAAAAATGCCTTGATGAAGATATTAAGCGAAGCTTATGTGCCTAGCAACATAACTGGGGGCGAAATGGCAAATATGGCGGGGCAAGTATTGAAAAGACACAAGATCACCTTCCACGAAGACGAGCTACCGCCGGAAGGACTGAGTCACAACATAGCCCTGCACATCACCGTGTTGTGCGAGGATTACTTCATCACTAGAGTCTTGATCGATGGAGGCTCCAACCTCAACATTTGTCCGTTGATAACTCTCAGAACATTGGGAAAGAGCCTGTACGAGATCAAAGATGGAGCCATCAATGTCAAAGCCTTCGATGGGTCCCAAAGGTCTACTATTGGGGAGATCAGCCTATGCTTGCAAATGGGACCAACTTGGTTCGACGTTGACTTTCAAGTGATAGATGTTCCAGCATCCTACAACTTGCTGTTGGGACGACCATGGATATACGCCGCTGGAGCGGTAGCATCGACCCTGCATCAGGCAGTGAAATTCGAGTGGAATCACCAAGAGGTGATTATTCATGGCGATGGTAGCAACCCTATATATAGCCGCCAGACCATCCCAATGGTTGGAGGCAGAAGGAAAATAGGTGGAGAAACATACCACCACATCGAGCGGGTCAACGCCGTAGACAAGGATAAATGGTGGGATAACAAGATTGAAAGTATCTTGAATTGGTGTGGATACGAACCTGGAAAGGGACTCGGCAAAAACCTCAAGGGAATCACCAAGCCCATCAAGCTGAAGGAACATGGTACTACATTTGGTTTGGGGTATGAGTACACTTGGGAGGAGTTCAATCACTGGTCGCCACCATGGCGCGGTCCCTACTATCCACTGGAGCATCCGATACCTCACTTGGAACAGACTTTCCAACCGACAGACATCATATATGAATCAGAGGAAGATGAAGCATTAGCAGCCATGAAGAATCTGTTCCTGGAGGACGATGATATGGACTACTATGTTATTTTCGAGGAGGAAAGGGAGGAAGGCCCTTCTATACAGGCTGTGAACCAAGGAGAGCGCCTCAACAATTGGTCAATCAGAACCACCAGGTCCCGGAAAGTCTCGGGGTATAAAAAGGCTAAACAAAAGCACCATGCATCACATTTTACTTTTTACTAGCTGATTTAATTTCCGCATTATCTTTGATTTTGAAAAGAGCTCTGACATTAAAAACAATTATGAATTCAATCGAAGCATTTCAGTTTATTATATATCCCACTCTTATTATTTTTCTATCATTCACTTTATTTTACAAAGCATTACTATTGCTTGCCTTGACGATGAACCAACGATTGTGACTTGCAACGAGACAACGCAACAAACGGATATAGATTCAGAAGAGGATGATATACTCGAAGAGGTCTTCAGAGAGGTTGAGAATTTTAAGAATAAGCCTAAGTCTAACTTGGACGAAACTGAGGTCGTTAATCTGAGAGATACCGAGAATGCCAAAGGAATGCGCATCAGTGTTCACCTGTCACCATCAGAAAAGAAAGAGTACACGGAGTTCCTAAAGGAATATGAGGACATATTCACCTGGTCGTATGATGATATAACTGGTCTCAGTACATCCATTGTAGCTCACAAACTGCCAATAGATCCAACATGTCTGCCGGTAAAATAGAAGCTCAGGAAATTCAAACCCGACATGAGTTTGAAAATCAAAGAAGAGGTTACCAAGCAAGTCAAAGCCAAGGTTCTCAGGGTAGTAGAGTATCCGACATGGTTAGCCAACATCGTGCCAGTGCCAAAAAAGGATGGGAAAGTTAGAGTTTGTGTTGACTACCGGGATCTTAACTGGGCCAGTCCCAAAGACGACTTCCCCTTGTCGAACATACACATTCTAATTGACAACTGCGCCAAGCATGAGTTGCAGTCTTTTGCTGATTGTTTCGCTGGGTATCATCAGATATGGATGGATGAGGAAGATGCAGAGAAAATGACTTTCATCATGCCATTGGAAATGTAATGTTACAAAATGATGCCATTCGGTTTGAAGAATGCTGGGGCCACCTATATGATAGCCAGGACTACCATCTTTCATGACATGATACACAAGGAGATCGAGGTGTATGTGGATGATGTCATCATCAAATCCAAGAGAGCCAGGGATCATATGGAAGACCTAAGAAAGTTCTTCAACAGACTGAGGAGGTACAATCTGAAACTGAATCCCGCCAAGTGTGCATTCGGGGTTCCTGCTGGTAAATTATTGGGTTTCATCGTGAGTCGTCAAGGAATAGAACTGGATCCATCAAAGGTCAAAGCTATCCAAGAATTGCCACCGCCAAAGAACAAGAATGACGTGATAAGTTTCCTGGGGAGACTCAACTATATCAGCCGGTTCATAGCTCAGTCCAACGGTCATTTGTGAACCTATCTTCAAAATGTTGAAAAAGGACGTTGCTACCAAATGGACTGATGATTGTCAGAAAGCTTTTGACAGAATTAAGGAATACCTGTCAACGCCACCGGTCTTGGTTCCGCCTGAGCCAGGAAGACCCCTATTGCTTTATCTTACGGTATTGGATGGAGCATTCGGTTGTGTTCTAGGACAACATGATGAAACAGGGAGAAAGGAGCAAGTCATCTACTATCTCAGTAAGAAGTTCACACTGTATGAGGCCCAGTATTCTCTTTTAGAACGCACTAGTTGTGCTCTGACTTGGGTCGTGCATAAATTGAGGCATTACTTCTGTGCTTACACTATTTATCTCATATCCAGAATGGACCTTCTGAAGTATCTCTTCCAGAAGCCCATGCCCACTGGCAAGCTCGCCAAGTGGCAAATCCTGCTAAGTGAATTCGACATTGTTTATGTGACCCAGAAAGCAATCAAAGGGCAAGCCTTGGCGGATCATCTCGCCGAGAATCTTGTGGACGGAGAATACAATCCCCTAAAAACGTATTTTCTCGATGAAGAGGTATCTTTCATAGGAGAAGATATTGCAGAATCCTATGATGGTTGGAGGCTGTTTTTCGACGGAGCTGCAAATTTCAAAGGAGTTGGCATAGGAGCAGTCTTAGTATCAGAAACCGGCCAGCACTACCCGATATCCGCCAAGCTCAGGTTCCTTTAAACCAACAATATGGCCGAATATGAAGCCTGCATCTTGGGGCTCAAAATGGCCATTGACATGAACGTTCAGGAGTTGCTAGTGATAGGGGATTCAGACTTGCTCATACATCAGGTTCGAGAAGAGTGGACAACCAAGAACTCTAAGATACTTCCCTACTTGCATCACATACAGGAGTTGAGGAAAAGGTTCACAGAGACCGAATTTCAGCACGTCCCCAGAGTCCAGAACGAGTTTGTTGATGCCTTAGCTACTTTATCGTTCATGATCCAGCATCCAGATACAAATTTCATTTATCCTATCCAGCCATAATTGCAATTATATGCAATTTAACTTTAAAAATGGCAAATAAATTTGTAAAAACGTGCAAAAATTACCTTAACTATATTTTGGTATAAATATGGGAATAAAATAAATTATTCACCAAAATTGATGATTTTGGGAATAATTATGGATTTTGTACTGCTAAAAAATAGACAATAAATTGGTTTTGAAAAACTCTAAAAATTTAGAAAAAATACCAAAACACTTGGGTATGCTTATATATGCATATATATTATTTTGAAAGTATTTTGAGTGTAAAAATATATAGGGAAAAATTGGGTATCAACAGCTGCCCCTCTTTACCCGGGAAGGATGAAAGAATTATCGGGTAAAGATATGATGACCAATTTTGACCTAAAGAAAATGATTTGCAAAGAATTCCGACCGAGCTCTGGCTCTTGAGCTGCCTACATATCCCTGGTCTTACAGGAATCAGGTCATATGTAGTTCAGGATCCATCGGCAGAATATGCCGATGGAGATTTGAAACGGACGAACGCGATGTTTAGATTGGGAAGGATGGTCAGAGTCCAATAAGCTGCGTGAACTGGAGCGGGATCGCTCCTGGTGAGACGGTCGTTGCCAGCCGGTGCAAGTAAGCAATACGAGCGCATATCGTGCGTAAAATTTAAACGTGATGCAAGTTCCCATTGGACCATGAATGCTGTCTTTGGACGGTTAGGATGACGTCCTCGAACCATGATGTCCTGGGCCATGAAGCGTATGATAAAGGATTTGCAAGCTATGAAATGACATTCTCGGGCTATGAGAATGATGCCTCCGAACAATGATGCCTTTGAATAATGATATGCAAAAGATAAAATGGGGTCCTCAGGCCATGGCATGGCGTTCTCGGGCTATGAGAATGATGCCTCCGAACAATGACGCCTTTGGACAATTTGGCGATCTTTCAGCCCATGAAATGTAGAAGGTGGCGATATTTCAACTGATGCAAGACGTAAATAAAAGGTGGCGATATTTCAGCCGTGCAAGAGAGATGAAGTGGCGATATTTCAGCCATGCAGGATGGAGGTAGAGCTTAACCTCGGAAGGCAGAAAGATAGCCTTATGCAATGCAGAGAAATGCAGGATGGAGACAATGCTTAGTCTTGGAAGGCAGAAAGGTAGCCTTATGCAATGCAGAGAAATGCAGGATGGAGACAATGCTTAGTCTCGGAAGGCAGAAAGGTAGCCTTATGCAGATGATAATAGAGGTAGAGCTTAACCTCGGAAGGCAGAAAAATAGCCTTATGCAAAATGCAGATGGAGACAGAGTTAGTCTCGAAAGGCAGATAAGTAACCTTATGCAGATGATGACGGAGGTAGAGCTTAACCTCGGAAGGCAGAAAAGTAGCCTTATGCAAAATACAGATGGAGACAGAGCTTAGTCCCGAAAGGAAGATAAGTAGCCTTATGCAGATGATGATGGAGGTAGAGCTTAACCTCGGAAGGCAGCAAAGTAGCCTTACGCAAAATGCAAATGGAGACAGAGCTTAGTCTTGAAAGGCAGATAAATAGCCTTATGCAATGCAAAAATGCAGATGGAGGTAGAGCTTAACCTCGGAAGGCAGAAAAATAGCCTTATACAAAATGCAGATGGAGACAGAGCTTAGTCTCGAAAGACAGATAAATAGCCTTATGCAGATGATGATGGAGGTAGAGCTTAACCTCGGAAGGCAGAAAAGTAGCCTTATGCAATGCAAAAATGCAGATAGAGACAGAGCTTAACCTCGGAAGGCAGAAAAGTAGCCTTATGCAAAATGCAGATGGAGACAGAGCTTAGTCTCGAAAGGAATATAAGTAGCCTTATGCAGATGATGATGGAGGTAGAGCTTAACCTCGGAAGGCAGCAAAGTAGCCTTATGCAAAATGCAAATGGAGACAGAGCTTAGTCTTGAAAGGCAGATAAGTAGCCTTATGCAATGCAAAAATGCAGATGGAGGTAGAGCTTAACCTCGGAAGGCAGAAAAATAGCCTTATACAAAATGCAGATGGAGACAGAGCTTAGTCTCGAAAGACAGATAAATAGCCTTATGCAGATGATGATGGAGGTAGAGCTTAACCTCGGAAGGCAGAAAATTAGCCTTATGCAATGCAAAAATGCAGATAGAGACAGAGCTTAACCTCGGAAGGCAGAAAAGTAGCCTTATGCAAAATGCAGATGGAGACAGAGCTTAGTCTCGAAAGGAATATAAGTAGCCTTATGCAGATGATGATGGAGGTAGAGCTTAACCTCGGAAGGCAGAAAAGTAGCCTTATGCAAAATGCAGATGGAGACAGAGCTTAGTCCCGAAAGGCAGATAAGTAGTCTTATGCAGTGCAACGAATGTAAAAGGGAAATTAGTAGCAAGATCTCTTAGATGATAGCTGATTATGACAATATGACTGCTGGGAAGATTGTGTACGAATATCAATTGCGGGCAAGTGTTGATTCTGAGAAGTCGCATTCTTGGGAAAGTATGCATACATAAATATACCTGGCGATATTACAAGTCGAGCACCTGCATCCAAAGAAAAATCATGAGTTCTGTAAAGGGGGAAAGGTTAGTTCGTCTTCCCCGGGCTCTTGGCGTTGTGCATCATTGGGGTAGTGTTGCTAAACAACAGCAATTCAGATAATAGTTATGCATGATTTAGTGAATATAACGTAAACATATAATCGAAAATAGTTTTCTTTATATGAACCAACGACTACGACGTGGTTCAAGACATTGCAACCTCTTTCGCTCCGGAATTTTGAGGGTCCTCCTCAAAATTCTGCCCCAGTTTGCTGAGCGGACATTTCTGACAGCTGTGCTGAATGACCAAAAGAAATCATCTTTGGAATTTTGAGGGTCCTCCTCAAAATTCTGCCCCAGTTTACTGGGCTGACGCTTCTGGCAATGCATGGACTACAATCAACTTCGGAATTTTGAGGGTCCTCCTCAAAATTCTGCCCCAGTTCCGACAGTGGGGGGGAGGGAAATGGGGTTTTTATTAAATTGTGACCGAACCCATAGGGCTGCCTACTTATCCCCTCTTAAACAGGAATCTGGTCAGGCATAGTTCAAATTACATCATTACGGGAATTATAAGTGGCTACAAGTAATATCGTTTCACTGCGTCTGAATTAATTGGCTTCGGCCAGACTTCTCCATCCATTTCCGTAAGAATAAGGGCTCCTCCGGTTAGAACCCGGTAAACCATGTACGGACCCTGCCAATTGGGAGAGAACTTCCCCTTGGGTTCATCTTGATATGGGAATATTTTCTTCAACACCAGTTGCCCCGGTGTAAACTTCCTTGGCTTAACTCTTTTGTTGAAGGCTCGGGACATTCTGTCCTAATACAACTGACCATGGCAAATTGCATTCATCCTTTTCCCATCTATAAGGGCTAACTGCTCGTAGCGACCTTTTACCCATTCTGCATCATCCATCTTTGCTTCTTGTATGATCCTTAAGGAGGGAATTTCTACCTCGGCGGGGATGACCGCCTCTGTACCATAAACCAGCATGTAGGGAGTTGCTCCGGTCGATGTGCGCACTGTGGTGCGGTATCCCAATAAGGCGAATGATAATTTCTCATGCCCTTGTTTGTGCCCTTCGACCATCTTCCTTAGTATCTTCTTGATATTATTGTTGGCGACCTCCACAGCTCCATTCATCTGAGGCCTATAGGTTGTAGAGTTCTTGTGTTTGATTTTGAATGTTTCACACATTGCTTTCATCAAGTCGCTGTTGAGATTGGAACCATTATCGGTGATGATTGATTCCGGAATTCCGAACCGACAAACAATGCGGTCGCGGACGAAATCTGCCACAACCTTTTTAGTGACCACCCTATATGATGTCGCTTCGACCCATTTGGTAAAATAGTCGATTGCTACTAAGATGAACCTGTGCCCATTTGATGCGGCAGACTCGAGAGGTCCGATAACGTCCATTCCCCAAGTGGCGAATGGCCTATCCAAATACACAATATAATTTTTCGGTGAAGGATGTTCAACTGACCACCCTTAATCAACTGTAGTTCCACTCCTAGGTAAGGGATGAGCATCTGGACAGCCGGATTAGATATAAAAATATATCGAAGTAATCTGTAACAGATCAAATCGATACAAGTCTGTTAATTACCACGTTCTTTACGTTATTATTTATTTTTTTTTTGTGTAAAAAATATATATCAAGAAAAAAGAATATTTTATCACATACTTTCAGATGTTTGGATGGTAATCTTAGGGTATAATATTTGAGCTTCAAAAAGCTTAATTAAAATGCTAGTCTTATGTACATAACTTTGCAAAAATGATTGGTTAAACTTAATATATTATTAAATTAGGTTCTTAAAAGATGAATGCCTATCATATCTCTCTTTATTTAAAAAAAAAAAAGGAAAGTGGAGGAGGAAATTAGGAGGTAGTGAATCGAACTATCACCAACAAGATCAAAATTAAGGTAGCAAACAAAGTGAACCACTAAGAATCTTAGGGCCTATCGATTCCTGATTAATTTCATAAGTTAACTGAAATATATTCTATTGAATGACTTTTGCATTATCTAAAAAAATCATATCCTTTAAATCGAGGGTAAATTTATGTTTCCAAAATTCTAGCAATGAGTCATCATTTTCAAGGACAGATTCAGGATTTAAACTCTTCAAATTCAACCTTTAAGGCACCTAGCATTGACCTCATAATATTTTTAAAACTAGTTTTAGCGTACGTGCATTGCACGTATTATGCAACGTCAAATTTAATTTGTTAGTTATAGAGTATATGTAAGTATAAATATTTTATATAAGAGATACAGGTATGTTATGATATATGTTTGTAGTGTATGTTCCCTTCCGTCACTATGCTTTTGGTATATGTGAAAAATCATGTAGTGGCAAATACAATTTAACTTTTGTAATTGTTTGACAGTGTGATTTAAATCAATGCAAATCAAAAACATATCCGAAATTCTTTTGAACAAATTGATTTTTTAAATAAAAGTATATTTTTA
The DNA here is from genome assembly GCF_000715075.1 of Nicotiana tabacum. Classification (NCBI taxonomy): domain Eukaryota; kingdom Viridiplantae; phylum Streptophyta; class Magnoliopsida; order Solanales; family Solanaceae; genus Nicotiana; species Nicotiana tabacum. The sequence goes on along the minus strand of NC_134088.1, from coordinate 11,856,074 downwards.
TTCATTTATTTATAATTAGGAATAGTAGTCCAGTAACACATTCAATCAGAATTTCGATGTAAAATTCTAATTTGTATTTGTGCAATAACAAATTCTAAGAGATAATTTTGTATCGTTTTTAGAATTTGAATGAATTAGAATAACGTTTAGACTTTTAACACCTAATAACACTTCCACTTCCAGATATTTAACATAAATAATTGGGATATTTATGCAAATAGGTCATATCAAGTCCCGTAGCTCTAGCTGTTGTTGTGAATGTTTCTTTTAATTTTTCGAGCAAACACATCTGCATCGCACTATAAAAAAAAGTTATATGAAACGTGTCATACAATATTTATTAAAAAAAAATTCAATAGCTTTATATAAGATAGAGCAGGACTAAACATTGGAATATGAACTCCTAACGAATATTTTGTAGCTAAAAGGAAGACAATAATTAAGCTCTTCACTCATGAAATCCCAGTCATGTACCGGAATTTAAGTTCAATTCTTTGAATTCAAAGTGATAACTTCTTTCAAGGCTACCCATGGATTTATTATAAATTAATATGAAAAGATTAATTTAGCAAAACTACTCTTTTTATATCAAGTCCTTCGTACGTAGTTATATACTTCCAACAGGCAAGAGTCAAGATAATTTTATGCTTGAAAAGTAAATGCACGATGTTTTGTGAGAGACAAAATGGTGATACTTCACTACAAATAACTTAATACATAAAATAATAATGGAATTACATACATTAATTCATATTGTTGTTACGAGTGTCCTCTTTAACTCGCCAAAGATCTCCTTACCAATATGCTCTATGCAACCCGCATTGTTCCTGCAAATTTCAATTCAATTATAGGGTAATTAACCGGAGTCAAACTAAATCTAATAAATACCGTTATTCATCAGAGGAATCTTATTAATTAGGTACTTGTCACACTAAATTTTATAAAGATACAATCAATACTGAAATATCTCAAGTAGTCTGATCTCAAATATTGAATTTGGTTAGCTGAATTGAATAACAAGTTACACACAAACACACACCCTACAAATTATATACTCGTCCTCTAACTACATAAAATCTTGTGTTTTCATTAGTATGCAAGATATATCGAGAATAAACGAATTTAATTAGTACTGTGATTGAGATTGAACGTACCGCAGAATGTTTAATTAAGAAAACAATACAATGTAAGGACTCCAATTGAAATTAATATTCAGTCGTACAATTTGCTTATCATGAGAATAAAAGTATTTTTCTAATTCATCAATGCCTAGAAGAACCATGTAATAATTTGCCTCCCTTGAATCTTGCACGATGCTCTTTTTGACTTCATCTAAATGAGTTATTGGTGTCACAATTAGCTGTCATGCAAATGAAGTCATAAAGATTCCTCTGATGAATAACGATATTTATTAGTTTTAGTTTGACTCCAATTAATTATGCTATAATTGAATTGAAATTTGCAGGAACATTGCGGTTGCATAGAGCATATTATGCAATAATTGACTCCGGTTAATTATGCTATAATTGCATGACTTTCATGGAACAAAGTCTCAACCCTAGCGTAAAGGACAAAAACAACAAACGTACTTTAAATAAGGAATGGTTTATACAAGTTAACTTTTTGTCACGATCCTAAAACTGACCCGATCGTGATGGCGCCTATCGTGAAACTACGCCAGCCGACACAATTTTCGAATTAACCATCATTCAATAAAAGTCATTGTTTCAGTCTTTAATTAATCAATATCTCATAATATAAGTCTAAATGAACAGTGCAGAATAAATACACAAGCCCGACATTGGGGTGTCACAAGTCACGAGCATCTACTAAGGTCTGAATACAACACCTTTTATACTTTCTGACCCAGGATTTTCGCACCTGCGGTCCTTTGCTCACTGAGTTGAAGTACTCACTTTACTCCTTGCAATCTGTGTGCAGATTCAGGCGCTTCAGGTCCCGCTAACGAGTGTTGATTCTTCCAGCTCATGCAGATTTGGAGATTCACTAGATAGTTGTTCGGCGTTCATAGCCCATGTAGCCCATGCTTCTCCCTATATCTCATTTTCTCTTATTTTAGTTCTGTAATAGACTATGTAGACTCTTCCTGTTTTTGTAATGACCCGACCGGTCGTTTTGAGCTTTTGCACTTCGCTCGCCAGTTCTCGGGCATGACTAGCCCCGTGTGATGTATTATGACTTATGTAAATCTTTGGTTTTGTTCAGGGTAACCGGAATGAATTTTGAAGAAATAGTTCTCAGTTTGAAGCTTAAGATTTGAAAGGCTTGACCAAGATTTGACTTGTTCGTATATGATCTCGGATCATAATTTTTATGATTTGGTTAGCTCCGTTAGGTGATTTGGGACTTAGGAGCGTGATCGGAATGTGATTTGGAGGTCCGTGGAAGGTTTAGGCTTGAATTGGCGAAATTGGAATTTTAACATTTTCCGGTTGATAGATGAGATTTTGATATATTGGTCAGAATGGATTTCTGGGAGTTAAAGTAGGCCCGTTATGTCATTTGGGATATGTGTGCAAAATTTCAGGTCATTCGAACATGGTTTGTTAGACTTTTTGATTAAAAGAGGAATTAGGAAGATTTTGGAACCTTAGACTTGAATTCAATGTGATTTGATGGATTCGATGTTGTTTGAGGTATTTCGAAGATTTGTATAAGTTTGGGTAGTGGTATATGACTGGTTAGTGCTTTTGGTTGAGGTCCCGGGGGCTTCGGGGTGATTTCGGATGGTTGGCGGAAGGTTTGAAGTTGAGTTGGGATAACTAAAGCATATTGTTGCTGTCATATCTGCACCTGCAGTTGGGAGGCCGCAGGTGTGATGCTCGCAGAAGCGAAAGGCAACCGTAGATGCGGCCAAGAAGAAAATCATCAGGAACTGCAGAAGCGGTGAAGTGGGCGCACCTGTGGTAGCGCAAGTGTGAGTTTTTAACCGCAGATGCGGAAATGGCCATTTAAGTGAAAGTCGCAGATGCGGTGGATTAGGCTGCAAAAGTATGAATACTGGATTAAAGGACTTTTAACTGACTTCTTCATTCAGCTGCTGTTTTTGATATTCTCACTGTTTTAATAGAGAACTGCGTAGTGTTTTACGAGTTTTCTTTCCTTCAGTCATTATTTATTGCTATTACTCACTGAGTTGGAGTACTCACTTTACTCCCTGCAGCATGTGTGCAGATACAGGTATCCCGGAGGCATAGTTTGAGCTTTCTACTGCTGTTCAGCTTATTCCGGAGTCATCAAGGTAGCTGCATGGCGTCCGCAGGACCCGATTTCTCCCCTTATCCTCTTTATTTTCCGCATTTTAGACAACTCTATTTATAGGTTGCTACACAGACTTGTATTAGAGGCTCTTGGCTCGTGACACTAGATCGGTGGGATTTATATGGATATTTTATGGACTTTCCATACTGTTTATCTACTACTACAGAGTTATAATCATGTTAATTTGGCATTAAATCCTATTAATTGGTAATGAATTCTACATAGGGCTTGCCTAGCATCGTGTTGGGCGCCATCACGACCGGGGATTGGGGCCGTGACAGAAAATGACTCTCTATAGCCCCTCAAAATTTTAATAGCCCATGTTTTTCCCTATGGACACGAAATTTCCCTCCGGCCCAAACATATTACATCTAATAGCCTGAAATGTGTATTTGTATATATTTTTGTATAGTGACAATCTATTTTGTATATTTTTTGTATAGTGACGGTCTATTTTGTATATATATTTTGTATAGTGACAGTTTATTTAGTATATATTTTGTATAGTGATAATTTATTTTGTATACATTTTATATAGTGACAGCCTATTGTATATAAATTGTATAGTGACAGTCTATTTAGTATATTTTGTATCGTGACAGTCTATTTAAGAGGAAAATGTTCGCATTTGCGAACTTGCTGCTGCCGCTTTTGCAAAGGCAAAGTCGTATTTGCGACTCAGTGTGTTCTGGGCTACATTGGGATCTGCGAAGGAATGGTCTGCATTTGCGAGTGGCATGGGTTCGCATTTGCAACAAAAAATATCGCATTTGCGATGACTGACCTTCTGATAAGAGCTCGCATTTGCGACCTCATTCTTGCATTTGCGATGTTCACAATTGCGAACAAATATCGCAGTTGCGACATCCGCAACTGGTAAAAGAGGGGGGAAACGGGATTTAGCTCATTTCTTTCGAACTCTCAACCTTAAACACCCTAGAGGCAACTTTTCCAAGAGGTTTCTTCTTAAATTTATTGGTAAGCAACCCTAATCTATTTCCTTTCAATTACCATTACTTTTCAAGCGATTTCAACATTAAATATAGGATTTCCATGGTAAAAAAAAATAGGAAATTTGGAAAGACTTGGAGGTTTTTGTAAAATCGAGATTTAGACCTCAAATTGATGTTGGATTTCGAAACTAATTACATAACCAGGCTCGGGGGTGACTGGGTAATCGGGCTTTGGTCTGAATCTCAGGTTTTGACCAAGCATGCCCGGGGTTGACTTTTGATGGCTTTTTATGGAAAAGAGTAAAGATTTTAACCTTAAGTATTGTAATTGATTTCCCTAGCATGGTTTTCTGTTATTGAGTTGATTTTGGTTAGATTTGATTGGTTTGGAGGCAGATTTTAGAGAAAGGCCCCGGTTGAGCTTTGATTTGATTGTGGAGTAAGGTAAGTGTCATGGTTAACCTTGACTTGAAAGATTAGGATTTGTTTGCCTATTTGCTACGTGATTAACTTGTGGGTACAACGTATATGTGAGATGACGAGCATTTATGCATTGTTGTTGGGATAAAACATGCGGGTGGAACTTGTTTCCTTGTGATTTGGTACCTTTTACTTATGATATCCATGCGTAGGTTAGATTATTACTTATTTGATCATTCCTTCCGTAATTATTGCTTAGTTAGTAATTTTTGAGTACTTTGGAAGTTGAAGTTTAGTATCTTGGCATCATATTTGACGTTAAATACATTCTCCGCGTTTTTTATCTCTCAAATTTATATTATCTTTACTACATGATAAGGAAGAGTGTTAAAGCACGAAGGGTGATGTTGTGTCATTGCATTTATCTCATTTATTGATTAATACATAGAGATGAAGAAAGTTAAAGCACGAATAGTGATGTCGTGTCGTTTATATCATTTATTCATTGTTACTTGGTAAGATCGAGAGTGAAAGTACAAAGGGTGATGTCATGCCATTCTTCTCAATTATTCATTATTACATCAGTAGATCGAGAGTAAAAGTATGAAAGGTGATGCGTGCCATTTCGTTTTACTTACATCATCATTTTATGGTAAGGATGAGAACAAAAGCACGAAGAGTGATGCAGTGCTATTCTTATACCATTTGTTTATCTGACTTCATTGGTTGATGAGTTATTTGGCTATCACGTGATGTCATACCTGTCGTAGTTATCATATCTTTTCCCCCTTTCGCATGTCCCCTCCCAATTGTACAGTAATAATCTCTATTTTGTTGTTTTGTGTGTGTGTGTGTGTGTGTATATATATATATATATGTTTGTACATTTTTAATTATGTGAGTGTCATGTCAATGCCTCGTCACTACCTCATCGAGGTTAGGCTCGACACTTATGGAGTACATTGGATCGGTTGTACTCATACTATATTTCTGCACTTTTTGTGCAGATTTTGATATTGGTACCAGGGGTGCATGAGCTCGGATCATTGCATTCAGAGGCTTGAGGTAGATCTATTGGCGTCTACAGATCTTGGAGTCCGCCCCCTCCCCCTCCCTCTTTATTGTTCATTTCCTTCGAAATATTTATATTTATTTCAGACTCTGTTGTAGAACTTCTAGTTGCTCGTGTACTCATGACTCCTGATCTTTGGGAGTAGATATTATTATATGACTTATGCTGGTGTTGCAGTAGATCGAATTTCTATCTCTCGTTATTTATCATCATTTGTTTAAATTTTTAAAATTTGGCTATTTTACTATCTCACGCCGGCTTGCCTAGCAAGTGGATGTTAGGCACTATCACAACCCCGAGGTTGGGATTTCGAGTTGTGACAAGTTGGTATCAGATCACTAGGTTGCCTAGCACTCACGAGTCACCCGCAAGCTTAGTAGAGTCCAGAGGATTGGTACAGAGACGTCTGTACTTATCTTCCAGAGGCTATGGGGTTTAGGAAAAACTTCACATTATTTTTTCTCTATCGTGCTATTTTATTCTATTATTGATGTTAGAACCATTCTATTTTTGTTTTCTCGCAAATTGCAAGAACCTGCACCGCATCTACAACCGGACAAGAGTCGGATCCCCTAGTGGTAGCTACGACCATGGGCCAAGCAGAAGCACCCGCAGTGGAGCCTCAGGTAGATTTTGAGGAGGAGGTTCCAACTTAAACTGTACCCGTTGGACTAGCTCACGTTCCGGAAGGGTTCATAGCCATTCCAGTGCTTCAGGATGCTTTAGTCCATTGGTAGGACTTATGGAGAGTGTGGCCCAGACCGGTATATTCCCGGTGGCACCAACCATCTCTCAGGCTTGGTGAGGAGTACAGACTGCTGCTATGCACACCTTGGAGCATATGGCTCCTTAGTATCAGACTCCACCAGCCCCACCAGTTGGGGTGGTTCAACGATTGTTGCGGCACTGGCCAGTGATAGACCTGCTATGTCTTCTGAGGCTTTGTTGAGGTTGGACATGTTTACCAAGCCGTTTGGAACAACTCTTGGCACATTCAAGAACGAACGTATATTTAATTGAGGGAGAATGTAAAGACCCAACCGGTTGTTTTGAACTTTAGCATTCCATTCGATGGTTTGAGACTTTGAGTAGCTTCATATTATGTAGTATGACTTCTCTGTATGGTTGATTTTGATTTTCGAGTGGTTCGAGAGTGATTTGGAAGAATGATTCTCGTTTTAGAGGCTTTAAGTTGGAAGAGTTGACCAATGTTTGCCTTTTGGGTAAACGGACTCGGAATCAGGTTTTAATTATTTCAATAGGTTTTTATGATGATTTTAGACATGCCCAAAAAGTTTGGTTAAATTTCAATGAGTTTTGGATAAGTTTGGGTTGCATGGTGATTTTTTCGGTTTCGACGTTGATTTGAGCATAAAGGTTATCATATTGAGCAAACGGCCTTTGATTCGTTTTTCGACTAAACCATTATATTTGTGTCGTAATTTGGAATCCTAAAAACTAAAATCATCAAGTTTCAACATCGTATGAAGAATTTGTGGTTATTTTACTAAGAATTTAGTTGCTAGATTTTTTCAGATGAAATACGAAATTGCCACTGAATTCCTATTTAAAAATCTGTACTATTTCCAAATATTGAAACCAACATAACTCCTTCATTATAAGGTCAAATGGTATTCAAAATTCTAACTTGACTAGAATTTCACAAGGAATCCATTAGAGGCATAAAAAATGAGTTTTGGTATCATTTGTCACAAGAAACGAGGTAGAACAACTAGGTGAAATATATAATATCGAGGGCTTGTTCATTTGATCATATTTTAGGTTGGGGAACTCAGATTTGGGCGATTTTGGAGACGAGTATTACCACATGGATTGGGGTAAGTGTTCTATACTCGGCTTTGGTTATAATTTATGAATCCATCTTCGTTTTTGGCATTTGATTGATGATTTCAAAGTGAAATTTGGCGGTTTTTGTCTAAAATTTCATAAAGTGATTTTTTGAGTTTTGAACATCAATTCAGAGTTGGATTTGAGTGACAATAGTATGGTTGGAATCGTAATTGAATGGTTTTCAGATTTTGTGAGTTTCGCCGTATTTCGAGGTGTGGGCCCAGGTTTGACTTTTTGGTTGACTTTGGACTTTTGATTAAAGATTCGAACTTTATCGATTGGGTTTGTTTCCTTTGGTATTATTTGATATTCTTGAGTTGTTGTTGGCTAATTTTGAGTTGTCTGGAGGTCGGTACACTAAGGTCATTATTGTTGTTGAGTTATTTGCTTAAATTAAAATTACATAGTCAATCATATTCATTCATTTGCATATTGTATCTCAGTCTTTCTTATCGTTGTTGTCACTTCATATTATCATTGTTTGGGCTGATTAACATGAGATTTGTGATTCATAGAGACTCAATAGACTGATAATTGAGATTTGGGACGGGCTGCACGCCGCAATAAGTTTTATTGATTCATAATGGGATCGGGTTGTACACCGTAGCAGGTTTTATTGATTCATTATGGGATCGGGTTACACGTCGCAGCAAGTATTATTGATTCATGATGGGATCGGGTTGCATGCCTCATAAAGTATTTTTGATTCATGATTGGATAGGGTGCACGTCGCAGCAAGTATTATTGATTCATGATGGGATCGAGCTGCGCTCCGCAGCAGGTTTTATTAGCGCTTGGGCAGGATCTGCCCCTGCGAAGTCTAACATAACAACAGTAAGTGCAGGTACCGTACAATGCTGAGTGGCTAAGTGTGTTGAGTGATTGAGCATGATAAGTGGGAGTACAGGACAGTGAGATTGAGTAATCTGAGAGTGTGAGTACATAAGTGTCACGCCCTAAAAACTGATGAGCGCGACCGGTGCTCAACCGAGTAAACCCGACTGTGCAAGCATGTTAGGTTTTACTCTACCCAAACTAATTCATGAATAAGGAGAAGATGGACTCCATTAATCATACTTTGAACACATATCATTAACGACTTCCATTTCATTTCCATTAGCAGCTTCATTCATAATTTTCAAAAATAAATATTACAAGTTTTATACATCTTTGCCAAATATGAATATTTCTAATTCAATTCCCCATTACCAAACTCCAACCACAACCTGTCTACGGAGCCTCTAAATAAAATTGAAGAATAGTATGGAAATGCTGGAAACAAGGCTCCGGCTATACCTCAAATACAAACTACATGATAAACAGATGAAACAGGACCCCAAAATGAAGTGGGGCTCATCAAGTCAGCTGAAAGGATGATGCAGCACTAGCTGCGAGCAACACTACCTGCTATAGAAACACCTACATCCATTTAAAGACGTAGCACCCCCGGCAAAAGGAACGTTAGTGCCATCGAATAGCACTAGTATGTATAACTAAACACCATCTCATTAGAAAGAACAACCATACAAGGACAAAGAAATCATAAGGATTCAACAAAAGCTTTAAACAATCACTATATCATCAAATAAAAGGAATCACATAGCTTTCACATAATTTTCATAGTTTTAATTTGGGGTTTTTAATATTGTTCATCATCATTCACAATACCACCACTTTCTTGAGCGGAGTCCGATCACGACCTGATCGGCTAAGCCGTCTTATAAGACGTTACCCTTATTTCATTCTCACTTTCCAATTTCAATTATCATTACATTACCACCATGTGTGTATAACACGGCATTTGATCACGGCCCGATCGGCTAAGCCATCTCACCAAGACGTTACCCTTTTTCGTTAACCATCTCACTTCAATATTTGGCTTCACATGTATCAGTTCATCGGCACTTGGGGCCACAATTATCACATCATGTCCACTTTTAATACAAACATTGCAATTTAGGATAACAAGTACAAACAAGAGCAATTCAAGTGTAAACATAGATAAAATTTCACATAGTTGGCATGACAATCTCAGTTTAAATCCTGACATTGAGGTATAGGCATTCCAACACATGGTTTATATTCTTCACACATCTTTAAATTAGCAAGAATAATATATTAAACATATTGAGGCACCCTTATCACGTATACACAGTTGCAAAACCAATTCATGTGAAATAATAATCAATTCATCAATCCAATTTCAGCCTTACCACATTTGCACATACACCAACGGAGCTCGATTTCTAATAAAAGAGGGTTTTAGCCATACATACCTCAAAGAGCTTTCCCTTAAGTTTCTACAATACACCAACATCTCTAGCTATAACAATCTATAAGGAGATAGTGGAAATCAATTAATAATTAGGAAGATTACCCATGGTGTAACTCTCTTAGGAATTTAATCAAACACCTAACATGTGAAGTAGACTACAAGGTTTAGAAATATCAATTCCTTCCTACCTTAACCAATTTTAACATGAACTACCCATATTAGTTCTTTAACATCACATACTACAACTTAGTCACACATGCATGGCCTATTTCTAACCCTCATAACATATTTGAACCTTTAACTTCTTGCATGAAATTTTGGAAGTAGGACTTACCCGGATGGAGGACAATCTATGGTTATCTTCCTTGATTCTTGAAGACTTGATAAAGATTTGGATGATTATGAAGCTAGGCCCCTCCTTTCTCTCTCTATATGCTCTCATCTCTCGCTAAAATCAGTAAAAAATGACCCCAAATGAAGCCCCTAAACCTATTTATAAAAATGGGGTAAACCCCCGAAACCGGGTCTGCGATTGCAGAATGGACCGAAAAACAAGAATGTGGGCCGCATAATTCATCGAAAAATAGGTACCCAAAACTGGGCAACACTGGCCCATTCTGCGATAGATCTGCAATCGCAGAGTCAAGAATGCGACATATTTGCGATCGCAGATTCGACACATGATCGCATTTTTCCAGTCTTTGGTAATTTGATCATAACTTTGTGTAGGAATGTCCAAATGACAAACAGTTTGAAGAGTTGGAAACTAGACTCGAATAACTTTCATATGATAGGTTGTTCATCACATAAAACCTTATATATATATAGATATGCTCGTTCAAAATCTGGACTAGTGCAAGTACCTTTGGAATCTTAGCCTATTATGAAATTTTCCCATTTGGATTACACTTAGGCCTCTCCTTGGACCCCACCTTACTTATTATAAGACTTATACACTTATTTACCAAATCCAATTGATGCACATCATGTTAATAGCACATAAAACATTATAATTAGCCTACATGGCACCACGAAATCCTAAATTACTTAGCGAAATTTCCCGGGGCCTTAAAATGAGTTCATTACTGTGATGCATTGCATTCGACATACATACTTGACATACATGCATAAAGATGTGTTTCCTCGTACTACCCGATTTTGTTACATTCATGATTTCACATGCACCTTGACATATAGGCATAGAGATGTACTTTCTCATGCTATCTAAGAATGAAATATCTTATATGTCATTGAAAGTTTTTTGGGACAAATCATAGTTTTTCTGATTTACTCATATTTTGGTAATTTCGGTGAAAATTTTGGGTTTTACTGTTTTACTTGAAAAGCATGTCTATTTTCCCGTAGCTGTGAATGAGCTGAGTTTCACATCTTTGAGTTATTACTTGTGCTGCTTTCATTATTGTTATGAGTTTTTCTTGGCTATTGGTGTTGGACTCTAATCGTTGTCTAAGCTCGTCAATGCTTTTAACCTAAGGTTAGGTTTATTACTTATTGAGTACATGGGGTCGGTTGTACTCATACTATACTTCTGCACCTTGCGTGTAAATTTTGGAGCTGATGTTGCTGCGAGTGGCGAGAGATGGCACTGAAGATGTACATGTGTTCCAATTATAGCTACCTCATGTTCTTGGTATCTTTAGATTTATAAACCTGTTTATGTATATTTCGAACAGCTGATGTATTTATTTCATACCATTTTTGTAAACTCTAAGTCTTAGAAGCTCATGATTTATACTACCATTCCTTGGAAAATTATATAAAATTTAGTTATTTCATTTTTTACTCTTATCATTATTATTATATCATGGTTTATTATTAATTGGCTTACCCAGTGGGATGGGTTAAGTGCCATCACGATTTGTAATAACTTGGCCAGTTGTTTTGAGAATTAGCGCATCGATCCCCTATTAACTGCTTCCTTGTTATCTATTGCTGCTATTGTGGCTTGTCGGGATGATTCATTTTATGTTTCGGAGTGTTTTGGGGCACTTAGTCCCTAAATGGGAGCTTAAGTCTTAAGATTTGGACCATAGTCGGAACAGTATGAAGATAGCTCCGAAATGAACTTCTGTCAATTCTATTAGCTTCGTGGGTGATTTTGGGCTTAGGGGCATGTCCAGATTGTGTTTTGGAGGTTCGTAGCTTATTTAGGATTGAAATGGCGAAAGTTGAATTTTTGAAGTTTTGGACCGGTAGTGGAATTTTTGATATTGGGGTCGGAATTCGATTCCAGTAGTTGGAATAGGTCTGCAGTGTTGCATGTGACTTGTGTGCAAAATTTAGGGTCAAACAGACATGGTTTGGTTGATTTCAGCATCGGTTGTCGAATTTGGAAGTTTCAAGTTTATTAAGTTTGGATTGGAGGGTGATTTGTATATTTAGCATCGTTGGATGTGGTTTGAGAGACCTACTAAGTTCGTATGGTGTTTTAGGACTTGTTAGTATGTTTAGTTGAGGTCTCGGGGGCCTCGGGTTAGTTTTGGGTACTTAACGGACCAAGATTTGAATGTATGTTGTTGCTGAAGTCTTCAGACTTCTGGTGTTTTCGCACCTGCAGTAGGGAGGCCGTAGGTGCGGGATCGCATGTGCGGAGGGAGAAGCGCAGAAGAGGAAAAATGGAGTAATGCTAGGGGTCGCATGTGCAAGGTTCATTCCGCATTTGCGATGCCCGTAAATGCGGTGAAAAGACCGCTGAAGCGGTAAAAGACCGTAGAAGCGACCAAAAAGCCGTAGGCGCGCACACGCAGGTGCGACCCTCCATTCCAAAGATGCGGACCCAGCTTTCTTAAGTGAAATACGCACCTGGAATGGAATTCTGGCAGATGCGGTGGGTCCCTCGCAAAAGCGAGACAGTAAAAGGGCCAAGTGGAGGGTTTTATCCCATTTTCAATTTTAGAACTTTAAAAGCTCGGATTGGGCGATTATTTGAGGGTTTTTCAGAGAAAGCTTTGGCTAACGATTCTTAGCTCCTCTATGGTTATATTACACTAATCTAAGGTTGATTTCATCATCTAATTAAGGAATTTGGTTGAGAAAATTGGGGGGAAATTGTAGAAGTTCTTCAACTAAGAATTTGGTTTTTGATTGGGATTTTGACATCGAATTTGGATAATTTTTGTACGAGTGAACTCGTGAGTGAATGAGTGTTCATAATTTGTGACTTTTACCCGATTCCGAGGCGTGGGCCTGGGGAGGATTTTTGGGCATTTTTCTATTTTCTTGCCTTAGTTTTGATTTCATTAGCTAAACTAGTTGTTTGTAGCTATATTAACATTATGTAATTGATTTGGCTAGAATTGGGCCATCCGGAGCCGGATATTCATGGAAAGAGCATTATTTCGGATTGATTTAAGCTTGGTTTGAGGTAAGTGACTTGCCTAACCTTGTGTGGGGGGACTCCCCTTAGGATTTGGTACTGTTTGATATATATAAGCACTGTGTATGCAAGGTGACGAGTGCATACACGGGCTATTTATTGAAAAACTCCATTTTTATTAAGTAAAATATCTGTTTTCCTTAAATTGAGCTACACTAGCCTATATAATTATCCTGTTTAGTTTAGAAAAACATGCCTATGTACCTTAACTGCCTATCTGAATTCTGTGTAGCATGTTTAGTGAAATTTCTCGTTCTTCCTTGACTCAGACTTAGCCTAAATTGTGGTTTTCTTGTTGTAATTGTTATTTTTGTAGTTGAGTTGCATATTTACTTTAGGACTATGAAATGGTATTCCTATAGACCCCCCTGCATATTTACTGTGGGGCTATAGAACGGTATTCTAGTAGATCCACTGCATATTTACTTTGGGACTATCGAACGGTATTCCGGTAGATCCTCCTACACATTTACGTTTGGGACTACGGAACGGTATTCTGGTAGATCCCCCTGCACATTTACGTTTGGGACTACGGACGGTATCCTGGTAGATCCCCTGATGTTATCTCTGCGTTGGAGCTGTTGTTCTTCTATGCATACATTCTTGTTAAATTTCAGTATTTATTTTTACTGCGATATCTCATTCTGTTATATTTTATTATATATATACCAGTAGGGCCCTGACCTGATCTCGTCACTACTTGACCGAGGTTAGTCTTGGCACTTATTGGCTACGATTGTAGTATACTCATGCCCTCCCTTGCACATGTTTTTCGTGTGCAGATCTAGGTACCATTTATCAGCCGCATTATCAGTGAGGCGAGCTAGTTGTAGAGACTTCAAGGTATATCTACCGCGTCGGCGGACCTCGGAGTCCTTATCTACTCTTCCCCCATATCAACACTTCCTTGTATTTCCTTTTGTTAGACTCTAGAGTATAGAAATACTGTTTTCTTTCTGTAGTTTGTGACTTACGATATTCCGGGTTTTGGGAGCGTATATGTTCTGTTCAAGAGTGATTATTGTATATGCCGAGCGGCATCTAAATTCCTTATTCAAATTTACATGTTAAATTGTTATTTTTCATGTTTTTGTCTTATTTCTGCAAAAATGTTAGGCTTACCTAGTCGTAGAGACTAGTTGCCTTCATGACGGTTCGCGGAGGGAGAACTTGGGTCGTGACAAGTTGGTATCAGAACTCTAGGTTCATAGGAGTCGTAAGTCACAAACCAGTTTATTAGAGTCTCGCGGATTGGTACGGAGACGTCTGTACTTATTTCCGAGAGGCTATGGAACTTTTAGGAAAATTTCAATTCATTTGATTCCTTTATCATGCAAAGTTATTGACTTCAAAATTCTAAAATTATGTCTTCTATTCTCTCAAGATGGTGAGGACACGTGCAACCAGAGATGACTAGGCACCCGTGCCCCCTGCTAAAGCCGCCAGAGGTCGGAGCCGGGGTAGAGGCCGAGGCCGAGGACGCGCATGTGGTACAACCAGAGCACCCTGCGAGCTGCCACAGAGGAGCCACCAGTAGCTCCAGTCGGAGCGCAGACACCTGAGATGCCTACTACGCCTGTTGTTACCTCCGAACTTCAAGAGACCTTAGCACAGTTCCTGAGCATGTTTGGTACATTGGTTCAGGTGGGGTTGATTCCGGTTGTACCAGCTACTTCACAGACTAGGGAAGGGACCTAGACTCCTGCCGCCCATACTCCAGAGCAGCAAGTTCACATTGGTCAGGTTCTAGGTATCATGGCGACACAGCCTGTGGTCCCATTTCAGCAGGTGGTAAGGATCGCTCACCGAGTAGAGAACAGGTAGGTCTAGGAGAGAGAGGATAGATGAGGTAAGGAGAGAGAGAGAGTACAGGGAGGCGATAAGACCTCATAGACCAGAGAGATCCACTAGTCCTTATTTGGAGGCAGGGTATGACATGTAGAGGTTTTGTGGGTCAGCCAGTTCAGTTTGTGTTTTAGGCTTCGCACAATGTTTCAAGTGTTCGGAATCTGGGGTCTCAAAGTACCCATACCACACAGTTCCCACAGCTACATCAACATCGAGGTTGTTTTGAGTGTGGCGACACTTGCCATTTGGTGAGGATTTTCCCCAGACTTGGGAGGGGTGCACCTCCACACACTTCTCAGCCACAACGTGCTCCATAGGGTTCCCAAGCTATGATTACAGCACCAGCTGCCACTCCACCTACTCAACTAGCTAGAGATGGAGGTCGGGTAGGTAGAGGTCGCCCTAGAGGGGGAGGCCGGGCCAGATACTATTCCTTCCTACTCATAGAGAGACTGTTACTTCCAATTATGTCATTATAGGTTTTGTTCCGGTCTGTCATAGATACACATCGGTTCCATTCGATCCAGGCTCCACTTATTCTTATGTGTCATCTTATTTTGCCCGCATTTGGGCATATCTCTGGATTTTTTGAGTTCCCCTATTTATGTGTCTACTCCTGTAGGAGATTATCTTGTTGTGAATCGCGTGTATCGGTCGTGTTTGATCAGTCTTAGTGGTTTTGAGACCAAAGCCGATGTATTACTGCTCAGCATAGTAGATTTTAATGTTATCTTGGGCATGGACTGGTTGTCTCCCCTTTATGCTATTCTTAATTGTCACACCAAGACTGTGACGCTGGCTATACCAGGTGTACCGCGATTAGAGTGGAGGGTTACTTTAGATTATATTCCCAATAGAGTTATCTCATTTCTTAAAGCTTAGCGAATAGCTAAGAAGGCGTGTGACGCGTACCTAACTTATACGAGAGATGTCAGTATTGATACCCCTTATAGTTGATTTAGTCCTACTAATGAGGAATTTCCTTGATGTGTTTCCAGCTGATATTCCGGGCATGCCACCCCACATAGATTTTGATTTGGGTATTGATTTGTTACTGGGAACTCAACCCATCTCTATTCCTTCTTATCCTATGGATCCTCCTAAGTTGAAGGAGTTGAAGGAACAGTGACAGGAATTTCTTGATAAGAGCTTCATTCAGCCTAGTATGTCACCTTGGGATGTTTTTATCTTGTTTGTAAAGAAAAAGGATGGTTCTATGCGTATGTGCATTGATTACTGCCAGTTGAACAAAGTTACAGTGAAGAACTGGTATCCTTTACCTCGTATTGATGACCTATTTGTTCAGTTACAGGGTGCCCGAGTGTTTTCCAAGATCGATTTGCATTTAGATTATCATCAATTGAAGATTCGGGAGCCAGATATCCCAAAGACTACTAGCAGGACTCGGTACGGTCATTACGAGTTTCTTGTGATGTCATTTGGGCTAACCGATGCCCCAGTAGCATTTATACATTTGATACACAGTATATTCCGGCCTTATCTTGACTCGTTCGTTATTGTCTTTATTGACGGCATTCTGGTGTACACCCGTAGTCGGGAAGATCATGAGCAGCACCCGAGGATAGTGCTTCAGACCTTGAGAGAAAAGAAGTTATATGCAATGTTCTCAAAATGTGAGTTCTAGTTGGATTCCGTGGCATTTTTGGGTCATGTAATATCGAGTGAAGGGATAAAGGTGGATCCGAAGAAGGTGGAAATAGTACAGAGTTGGCCCAGGCAGTCCTCATCTACAGATATCCATATTTTTTCGTTTGGAAGGTTATTATCATCGATTTGTTGAGGGATTCTAATCTATTTCATCACCTATGACAAGGCTGATCCAGAAGGGTAAGCTTGGGAGCTCGGATTTGAACGAGATTTTGAGGGAATTTCAGAGATATCGATTGGTAATGATTCTTAACTCCTTTTTTCTTGTACCCATTAATCCAAACATGAATTCATCATTTAATTTCGGATTGGAGATGAAAATTGGGGAAAAGTTGGAAGAAAGTTCTTAGACATAGAATTCGAATTTTGATTGGGAATTTGACCTTAGATTTGGATAATTTTGGTATGCATGAATTCGGGAGAGTGTGAGGATTCTAAAAATGTAAATTTTACTCGATTCCGAGACATGGGTCCGAGGGGTATTTTGGTCATTTTACCTAATTTCACGTATTAGCTTAGAATTTCTTTGTAGAATCAATTACTTGAAGTGTTATTTACGTTATGAAAATGAATTGAATAGATTTGGGTCATTTGGAGTTGAGTACTCGTGGCAATAGTGTGGTTTCGAATTGATTATTGAGCCGGTTCGAGGTAAGTGGCTTGTCTAACCTTGTGTGGGGGACCTTCCCCTTAGGATTTCGTAATTGAAATGCTTGGTACGTGAGGTGACGAGTGCATACTTGTGCTAATTGTTGGAAATCCGGTTTTCTTTAAGTAATTACTAGTATGTTTCCTTTCCTGTTTCTATTACTTGCACTATTAAGATTGTTATTAGCTTAGGAAAACATGTCTAAGTGACTTAATTGCTTTATTTGCTCAACCTGCCTTACCAAAATTTTGTGCGTCATACTAGACTAGAATCACTTGCTGCCTTTAATATGAACTTTTGTCATTTCTGTATATTTTCCTGTTGCTGTTGTGTATTTATTTTGGGACTACGAATGTGAGATTCTGGTAGTTCCCCTTGTATGTTTATTTTGGGACTACGGATGTGGGATTCCGGTAGATCCCCCTTCACAGTTATATGGAACTACGGGAATGCACTCGGTAGATTCCCCCAGTACTGGGTATTTACATTTGGGACTACGGAATGGGATTCCGGTAGATCCCCGCGTACTATGAGTTGGACTACAGGACGGAATCCCGAGAGACCCATTGGATATGTACATATGGGACTACAGGACGGTATCCTGGGAGATCCCCGATTATTATTATTGGTACTTGTAAGCACGTGATTTTTGACCCTCCCCGAGAATTTTCATATTTTAGCGTGAATATGTGAAATTGGGTCTAGTATAGCTATTTTAACTATTTTCACTTTATTTCGTTGCAAAAAGAAAAATTTCAAAAAAATATATATAAATTTTAGTTTATGTATCTCTCATAAACTTGAAAAATACAAAAATTGTACTTTATTTTGGTACTTTATATAAATTCGAAAATTACAAAAAAATATATATAGTTCTATTAATGTTTGCAGTCATTATAATTTTGAAAAATACAAAAAAATATTACTTCATATTTTTGTCTTTATTAAAAAACGAAAATTACAAAAAATAGTTTTATTAATAATCTATAGTCATTTTAATTTTGGAAAAATACAAAAATATTACTTTATGTTTTATCTTTATATAAAAAACGAAAATTACAAAAAAAATAGTTTTATTAATATTTTGTAGTTATTTTAAATCTTGAAAAAATATTAAGAAAATAATATAGTTTTGTTTTAAATAATTAGTCTTATTTTAGTAGCTATTTTGCTTACATAGGACTAGTTAAGCAACGTTTTCCTATTTCTCGGGTCCGGGCAAAAGAATAATATTCGGGTTCAAACTACCCGGTTTTAGGCCTAATTTCGGACCTAACCCATAATAAACCGTGTCCAGGACACATGGGGAACCCCACCACACGTGGGGCTCATTTTTCTTGGCAAAACATTACAAAACACGGACAAACACATTTGACAAGGGGGGATTTTCGATTTTTGGAAAGATATACTACTGTTGATCATCTTCTTCAAAAGAAGAAGAAGAACCCTACTGCAGGACTTTTACCCCGTCACCTCCACTCCAAAGACCACCCTCCTCCTCCATCACCACCGTCCGACACCACCACAAACGATCCCCTCTCCGTCCCACGACCAACAGCGACCACCCTACTGTCCGAACGCGATTCCTCCATCAACACCATCACTGACCCTCCGCCATCATCAACCAACCACGCAAAAAACCCGACAGCTCCTCTCCGTCGTTACTGTCCCCAACCCACTGTCCAAGCGCCATAACCATCGACGAAAACCACCTCCATCTCGCACCCCGTCGTCACCCCCACCAAACACGACCACTCCTCGATCCTCCATTAAACCCTGTCGAGCAGCAGCTGCTGATGCTGCTGCTGCGTTTCGTTCTTCTCCTCCAAGCAAGTTAAACCCAAAAAACCAGTCGCTACCAGCTTAGTCCTCGACCACGAACGAAGCCCAGCTCTTGTTGCGTCGTCACTGCCCAAGGTGACCATCCAGTCGCACCCCCACGTCCAAACGACTGCCTGCAACGTCCAGCCATGAACGACCTTTCCCCCTTGCCATGACTGACCAAGAAAACACACATACGCACAAGCTGAAACCTAACGAAAACGTTCAACAAAACAGCCCAGAAGTTCTGTCCGGGATGAGTTCCGTCGAGGTCAACTTTGTTTCGTTGAGGTCCGGTACGTCGAGGTTGTTGGCGAGTTCGAGATGTTGAAACTCGACGTTGCTGTTAAACGTGAGTATTCATGTTATTTTGTTGTCTCGGTGTGTTCTTTGCTTCCATGTCTTGTCTCGGTAAATTTGAGTAGTAGTAATACATTTGCCGTATTTTAAAGTTTATCTCGTCATGTTAGTTTATCGCTGATTGTATATGTTATGTTCTGTTATTAATTCTATATTTTCGTTTATCCCTAATTGTTAGATGTTTGTCATTTATTGTTAGATTATCAACTTATATTTCATTAAACAAGATTAAGAGGAAAAAGAATGATAGTTTATAAACAGCGTCAAATTAGTGATTTGTAGCAATATTGTTGTTCGTATTTAATTAGATTAAAGGAACCGGGGGTGCATCTCATGTGACCCGGCTCCAATTTGGAACATAGTTAAATAGAACTTGTCATAAACCACTAGTGCGTTACGTACAACATGGCTTGCAATATATTTTAATAACTTTGAATTAACTCTTTAAATAGATAAAAATAAAAATGTAGTAACTTTAATTTTAAACTTTTTTAAAAAAAAAATAAAAAAAAACGAAATAAAAATAAAAAAATA
This sequence comes from Nicotiana tabacum, assembly GCF_000715075.1. Lineage (NCBI taxonomy): Eukaryota > Viridiplantae > Streptophyta > Magnoliopsida > Solanales > Solanaceae > Nicotiana > Nicotiana tabacum. The sequence continues at coordinate 11,835,944 of NC_134088.1, read as the reverse complement.
TAATAATAATAAAAATGAGACGAGCCTCGCCAAATAAAAGGGACAAATTGCGGGGCCCTCACAAAATATATGTATTAAATGCTTAGATTCCGGGACGGGCCGTTTAGCAAATTTCGCGGCCCTACCCGAAAATAATAATGCGCTAGTTGCTTTAGGCGCGCCTTTAATAATGTTATCTCCCTAAACTCGGGTGCACATTTATGTGACCCAAATCCAAATCTCAACGAAATCGAAATGTGTCTCTAATTACGGGTACATTGACTGTGACGTGGTATGAGATGCATTTCCATGACGTTGCAAATTCCTTTTAAAAAATAAGAATGAGATGAGCCTCGCCGAATAACAACACAAATTGCGGGGCCCTCAGTAAATACTTGTTTAAAATTACTTAGAATTCAGGAGGGTCGTTTAGCGAATTTCACGGCCTCCGCAAAATAATAACGCGATAGTCTCTTTAGGCGCGTGTTTAATAATTTACTTTCTTAAGCTCGGGTGTGCATTTCATGCGACCCAAATCCAAATCTCAAAACATCAAATAAAATGTGTTCCGGATTGTGGGTGCATTTCATGTGACGCAGTCCAAAGACGTGTTTTAAGCGATGTTCACATTCTTGTAAAAACAATAATAATAAAGCGGTTAAAAGTTAAAATTTGCACATAAGTTCATACTTGTATAAAATTAGATAATCAAGCCGAATATAACAATTGAGCGACCGTGCTAGAACCACGGAACTCGGAAATGCCTAACATCTTCTCCCGGGTTAACAGAATTCCTTATCCGAATTTCTGGTACGCAGACTATAATATAGAGTCATTATTTTCCTCGATTCGGGATTAAAATTGGTGACTTGGGACACCCTAAATCTCCCAAGTGGCGACTCTGAAATAAATAAACCAATCCTATTTCGATTGTCCTTTAATTGGAAAAAACTCCCCTGCGCCCCCTAGCGGGTGCGGAAAAAGGAGGTGTGACAGCTCTGGCGACTCCGCTGGGGATTGGATAACCCAGAACCACTGGTTCAGGGTTAGAAATTCGAGCTTAGATAAATTGTTATATTTGGCTTTATCTGATTTTTTACATGTTTTGAGCCTAATGTGCTAAATGTTGCTTTTACCGCTTTGATATTATGTGAACTGTATATAAATTGTGCCGAAACCCATCTTCTCTCTAAGTCTTCTAAATCATGAAGAAGGGCGTACTTCGTATGACTTCTTTTCTGTATAGTGTCAAATCCCAATTTAGAACGAGGTTCGGATAAGTTGCTAAGCCGGTGAAGCTTCTGTATTCCCGGTACGCTGCCCCCCCTCGGCTCGAGCTGTCCGCTCGGGTAAGCCAGGTCTAGAACAAACACCCAGGTTCTGAACCTAGTATAACAAAGCCACATGTCGGATCCCTAGTAGGAACGTTTATTTGCATCATGTGCATTTGACTTAGGGGGCTCAACACAGGGGTTGGGTCCGTCTAGGACAAACAACCTGAAAATAATAGACCATCTTATGGCATCCTATGTGCTACATGTTGTATTCAGTCAAGGGCAAATGGGTCATTTGGTCATTTCCAGCATGATGTTATTTTAATCAAAGCATGGGGAACATTTGTGGAATCCAAGAAGCCTTGGAATTCCCTATGTCCCCCACGCTTGCTTTTTGGGAAAACACATGGGGAACATTTGTGGAATCCAAGAAGTCTTGGAATTCCCATATGTCCCCCACGCTTCATATGTTGGAAAAAGCGCATGGGGAACATTTGCGAAATCCAAGATGTCTTGGAAATCCTTATGTTTCCCATGCCACATTTTGAAAATAACAATAAATATAAAAAAAGAAAAATACATATAAAAACAAGGCATGAAAATTCAAAAGATTTTGTATGTTGTCATCATTTTCCACAAATTAGAAAATCGTGAAAAGATGAGGAAATGACAGTGTAGAGATATAACTACTTATTTTTAGAAAGAAAAAAAAACAAATGTCCAAGTAGTGTCGAAACTCTGCCGAAATTTTGAGAATATAAAATAAAAAATATATGTCTTATTAGTTTGTTTTATTAAAAAAAAAACATTAATAGAAAAGAAAATTGTTTGTCTTGCCATAAAAATGAAAAAAAAGAGTCTTGTTTTTAAAATATGTGTTATTTATTTGTTTATGAAAATGACAAAATTAAAATAATCCAAAAATATTTTCTCCATTATTGGCTTCTCTAGGAAGTCTTTCTAATTGTTTTCAAAAAAATATATAATATATATATAAAAAAAACAAATCCGAAAATATTTTGATTCTTTTTCAAAATTGAAAAGAAAATTCAAAATCCAAAAAAAAACATTTTGAGAAGCATTTCTTTTATTAAAAGCAAAATTCCGAAAAAAATATTTTCTTCTTCTTCTTTAGAATAAAGAAAAAAAAGAGCAAATGAAAATTCAAAATATATCTTAGAAGTGTTTCTTGTAAAAAGAAAATCAATCAAAAAATGCTTCCTTTCTTCTTTTAAAGTAGTTCTTTTGCCCGAACTACGCGGGTTTGATTCTCACCGGATGTGAGATACGTAGGCAACCCTCATCGGGTCCAACCCCACCGTTTTGCTAAAAAGGCCAAAAACAAACAAATAATAATCATAAAAAAAATATATATGCCAAATTTTAATTTTTGTCATAAAGAAGTCGGGTGACGCTGTTTTATCAAGACATAGCCGAATGTTCCCGAAAGGGACGCCGGAAAGCTGACTTTGCATAAACAGCCACTTTTGGGTCATGTCTAGGAGTTTGGTCCAGTTGACCCACACAGCCTTAAAAAGCTTCGTCCCCGAGACGCTGAAGGGCCGTGTTTTGCACCACCAAGTTTTTATTATAATTTGAAAAAAAGAGTCGACGGTCAGGTGAATACCGTTCAAATTTTGTCATAATAAGCCGAGCCAGATTCGGCCGCGTCTTAAACCGTTCTTGCCGAAATAGCGTTACAGTATCTTTCAGTTGTCGAAAGGTTATTTTCGTAAAAGAATGGACAAGTTTGTAAAGTGTCAAAATAATCCTCTCCGGCCTCAAAATTCATGTGAAAATTGGAAGGGGCCACGTTTGCAGAAATAATCGTTCGGTTGCATTTGTCGAACGGAGAAAGGCAGCTGGCCATTTGCTTTGGAGTTTGTAAATCTTTTAATTAGAACACGTGGGTTGTTCGATTTTCGAGTTTGTAGGTCATCTTCAAACCTTTGAAACCCAGTTTGTTTTAATATGAAAATGAAAAATGTTGAGTATTGTTTATCTTTTATTGGTCCGAACTACGCAAGGTCTGATTCACGCGGGGACGTGATACGTAGGAAATCCACATAAGATTCGACCGCCATTAATAAAGAAAAAGAAAATACAAAATAGAATAAAATACAGGGGTTCCCAAAGTACTTCAAAGGGGCAAATAAGCAAGCCGGGATGACGCATGTTGTTTGAAGCAAAGCATGTTAGAAACGGTTAACCCCCTAGGGGCATTGCATCCTCAATGTGTTGTTATCAAATCTGTTAAACTCTAAACGCTAACAAGTTTGTTGTTTTCCGAATCTCAAACAGTTAGTTGTTAAAGAATTCTGGCAACACACCCTTACCAAACTAGATCCAAAGGACCGATAACAACAAGCATGACTACTTCAGAGAATAGTACCGAGGAAGAAAGGCCGATGAGCCAGTTGTTAAAGGAAGCGATGGAAAAGATAGAAAGGATGGGACTAGAGATGAATGCAATGCAGCTAGCTCTAGCCAAAGCACAAAAGAGCCCTGAGCCACTAGGGCACGTGCCCGAATACCCCCACTCCGGCCCTTCAACAAGCCTCCCGAATCACCGTTATCATCAGGAGAGAAGCCCCCATGATTCCCAAGCTCCACCACCCCATCAACCTCTCCCAACACCAAATGTTCCCACTTTTGTGGGACCCACATCAGCCACCCTGCAAAGAACGACCAGCGAGCCACTGTTTCAGGCTCCTGATACGCAATACTATCCCCCTGAGCCCACATTTCATGCACCAGAACCCCATACCTACAACCCGCACTTAGAGGTACCGGCAGAGATTGAAAAGCCGGTTAAAATCCCCGAACAAGATGAGGTGACGAGGAAGTTCAAGAGCCTGGAGCAGTCCTTCAGGAACCTGCACGGATTGGGCAACCAGGTCAGCGTGGCCTACAAGGATTTATGCCCTTTCCCGGACGTCCAACTCCCGGCTGGGTTCAAGATGCCTAAATTTGATTTATATGAAGGGCACGGTGATCCCATGGCGCATTTGCGGGGATTCTGTAGCAAAATGAGAGGGGCAGGTGGCAAAGATAAGCTACTGATAGCTTATTTCGGCCAAAGCTTGAGTGGTTCGGCACTAGAATGGTACACCAGGCAAGAATCCAGTAGGTGGTATACTTGGGATGATCTGGCGCAGGCTTTCGCAGGTCATTTCCAGTACAATCTCGAGATAGTCCCTGACCGTCTCACATTGTTGAGGACCGGGAAGAAGTCCGGGGAAAGTTTTCGCGAGTTCGGGTTCCGCTGGAGAGAGCAAGCTGCCAGAGTTGATCCTCCCATGAGAGAGGGAGAAATGGTGGACTACTTCCTGCAGACACTGGATCCAACTTACTTTGGTCACTTGGTGACGACGGTTGGGAAATCCTTCAATGAAGTGGTAAAGATAGGGTTCATGATAGAGGAGGGTCTGAGGTCTGACAAAATCCTGAATTACTCAGCGCTCAAGGCAACGACCCAGGCTATTCAGAACGACACGGGAGGTGCCCTGGGAAGGAGGAAGAAAGAAGAAATTGCCACGATTGAGGCAAACAGTTGGTCCAGGTCTGGTAAACCATACTACAACCAACCCAGACCCCACAAACCAAACTACCCATACGGCCCACCTCAACACCACTATTCACCTCAAGAACCACACTTCCCCGTGCACCAAGCCCAAACATATACTCGGACTCCGGTTCGCCCGCAATGGCGCGTGTCGGCTCCCCAGAACACACATACACCACCGCAAAACACCTATCCACCGCCAAGAGCCTACAAGAACCCTCCAGGGGCAGGTTTTCGGGGAAATCAGGCTTTCAAAAATGAAAGAATCCAAAGAACATTCACTGAGTTGGGGGAAACCTATACTGTCGTGTTCCACAAATTAAGGCAGTTAGGTTTGTTGAGTCCTGTTGAGCCCAGATTGCCAAATCCCCTTCCCAAAAATACGGACCACTCGGTAAGCTGTGAGTATTGTTCGGGGGCTCCCGGACATGATACCGAGAAGTGTTGGAAGTTGAAACATGCAGTACAGAATCTTATTGACACCAACAAGATTGAGGTTCAGACACCAGAGGCTGAAAGCAAAGATTCCTTATTTTGAAAGCAAAGATCAACAATTGAATGGCTACTCCTCTTCTTATACGAAGGGAGTCTTGGTAGTGGGCTCTGATTTTCTTTTTTTGTTGTCTGGATTATTCCAGAGTTGTAATCCAGATTTTTTTTCTTGTGCTCGCCAAAGTGTGAAACCTTGCTATCCCGTATTTTAATAAAGTGAAAGTTTTTTTCCTCATTCCTTATTTTGTTTTAATTTTTCTTCTTATTTTTCTCTCCTGAACAGTTTTCTTTATACTGGTTCTAATGACATGGCATGCACGACGGATCTTCAACCTAGTCTAAAAATCAATCTGATTTCGAACTTATAGTACAAGATTGTGATGATAAGTCGGAATACGATAAGGATGAAGCCTTCGAAGAAATTAACAGAGAGTTGAGCCAATTTGAAAAAGAGGGCCCAACTGACACGGAAACCGTCAATCTAGGGATGCGGATGACACCAGGGAAGAACTAATCAAAGCACTTACTGAATTCAAAACATTTTGCATGGTCATACGACGACATGCCGGGTTGAAGCACCAATTTAGTGGTTCAAAAATTGCCCACTGACCCGACATTTCCCCCCGTCAAGCAAAATTAAGGAAGTCTAAAACCGACGTAAGTGTGAAGATTAAGGAAGAAGTAACCAAACAGCTGAATGATAAGGTTATTCGGGTCGCTCGATATCCTGATCCGGGTGTATGTTGATTATTGCAATCTAAACAGAGCAAGCCCAATGACGCTTTGTGATCAACAAATATCGAAGGGAAATGCGTCGACATGGTTATCAATTCTGACACAGTTAAGAGATATTATGTATGATTGTAATTGTTGTTTGTTGGTATTTAGCATTTATCAGAGAATGAAATGACGGAGGCAATTCTTTCTTCTATCCAAACACTTTAACCTTTGCTTCCCCTTTTGAGCCTTATTTATTTATTTTTTTTCATACCCCTCTTTTGGAATCAGTAATGAAAATGAAAGAAAAGAGAAGAAGAAAAAAGTAATGATGATAAAAACAAAAGAAGAGTCACAAAAAAAAACAAACAAACAAAGGAATTGATAACTACGTTTGACCTGATTCCTCAAAGAAGGATACGTAGGCGCCTCACGGCTCGGTCATAGTGTAACAAAAAACAAAAATCCCCAAGCAAGAAAAACTGGGGCAGAAGTTGATTCCGAGAGTTGTAATGTTTTACCCATCAAAATCATTTTGAACCTCTTGTTACCCCTTTTCTTTTAACCATACACGAAAACCCATATTGACGTCCAAAAAGACCTCCCGATCAGTAACTGAGAAGTGCTAAGTCAATGCAAATGGATGTCGGGGATAACACTCTGATCCCCAGCAAAGAAGAAGATCACAAGCTGGAAATGAATTGATAGCCGAAAGAATCCCCAACAGAAAGTCATATCGGCATCACTCCGATCCCCAGTTGAAAAATAAAATAAAATGAGAGAGTCTTATCGGTTAAAACCTTCACAGGCACCATAAGGCGACAAGAGTTGAGAGAAATGAGAGAGTCTTATTAGTGAAAACCCCTCTAAGGGCACTATGAGGCGACAAGACAAGATTGGCGAGAAGGATCCGCATTTGGCAAAGAGTTGAGTGCATGTTTATCCTCAGTAACATGAGGCCGTCCGAAGGGTTGATTGATACAAATAGATTGGGTTGATTAATCCGGAATGCGTGACATGATCGTTGGGATCGGTTATATCATTCAGATAAGTTCTTTTCTTTCCTTTTCCCCAGCATTTGTTCAGAAAGACTTCTTCTTTTTCTATTTTTGAAATTCTTCACTTTTTCATTTCTTGGTTTAAAGATTTTACCTCCCCAACAGTTTATTTTTGAAAAGGATTTTCAGATCTTACTACCAGTTGCCAAAATGATGCAAAGCAAAATGCGAATAGGACATGCCAAAGATAAGACGATAAAGCAAAAAGAAGTTGGTCGCAAGACCAAATGTTGAATGGGTCTAGATCCCAAGAGGACCAAATTTCCAAGGGTAGTTGGAGGAAAACAGGAAAACAACAGTTGAGAAAATAAAAGGAAAATTCATTCCCAGCAAAATAACCCCCAGCAAGTTTTGATAGTGTAATGAAGCACAAAGCGGGGGAGAGAGAAAGGGAGAAACCATCCCCAGCAGGAGTGGCACGACCACTCACAATGTGTTAAAACTAACAAATTTTCTTTGATTTGAAGCAGGAAAAGGAAATCTTGTTAATGGCGAAAAAACATGCCACAAGGAAAAGCACCAAAACTGGGGCAGAAAATTTCCTGCCATTTGTCGAAAATTTTCTCGAAGGAACGAGGAAATCAATTCAAGTTTTAAGAGATAGCAAGACAACACGATTCTAAGAAAGACAGTCGGAGGTAAGACAATTCCAAGCTTTTGAAGATGGGTTCATCCGCCCTCGAATAGGATATTTTGGGTTCATCCGCCCTCGAATAGGATATTTTGGGTTCATCCGCCCTCGAATAGGATATTTTGGGTTCATCCGCCCTCGAATAGGATATTTTGGGTTCATCCGCCCTCGAATAGGATATTTTGGGTTCATCCGCCCTCGAATAGGATATTTTGGGTTCATCCGCCCTCGAATAGGATATTTTGGGTTCATCCGCCCTCGAATAGGATATTTTGGGTTCATCCGCCCTCGAATAGGATATTTTGGGTTCATCCGCCCTCGAATAGGATAGTTTGGGTTCATCCGCCCTCGAATAGGATAGTTTGGGTTCATCCGCCCTCGAATAGGATAGTTTGGGTTCATCCGCCCTCGAATAGGATATTTTGGGTTCATCCGCCCTCAAATAGGATATTTTGGGTTCATCCGCCCTCGAATAGGATATTTTGGGTTCATCCGCCCTCGAATAGGATATTTTGGGTTCATCCGCCCTCGAATAGGATATTTTGGGTTCATCCGCCCTCGAATAGGATAGTTTGGGTTCATCCGCCCTCGAATAGGATATTTTGGGTTCATCCGCCCTCGAATAGGATATTTTGGGTTCATCCGCCCTCGAATAGGATATTTTGGGTTCATCCGCCCTCGAATAGGATATTTTGGGTTCATCCGCCCTCGAATAGGATATTTCGGGTTCATCCGCCCTCAAATAGGATATGTCGGGTTCATCCGCCCTCAAATAGGATATGTCGGGTTCATCCGCCCTCAAATAGGATCTGTCGGGTTCATCCGCCCTCAAATAGGATCTGTTGGGTTCATCCGCCCTCAAATAGGATCTGTCGGGTTCATCCGCCCTCAAATAGGATCTGTTGGGTTCATCCGCCCTCAAATAGGATCTGTCGGGTTCATCCGCCCTCAAATAGGATATGTCGGGTTCATCCGCCCTCAAATAGGATCTGTTGGGTTCATCCGCCCTCAAATAGGATATGTCGGGTTCATCCGCCCTCAAATAGGATCTGTTGGGTTCATCCGCCCTCAAATAGGATCTGTTGGGTTCATCCGCCCTCAAATAGGATCTGTTGGGTTCATCCGCCCTCAAATAGGATATGTTGGGTTCATCCGCCCTCAAATAGGATATGTCGGGTTCATCCGCCCTCAAATAGGATCTGTCGGGTTCATCCGCCCTCAAATAGGATATGTGGGGTTCATCCGCCCTCAAATAGGACATGTCGGGTTCATCCGCCCTCAAATAGGATATGTCGAGTTCATCCGCCCTCAAATAGGATATGTTGGTTTCAGTCTTTTTATTTTAAGTGTTGAAGTTGGGAGCCCGCCCAGATAACAGAGGCATACATTTCCTTCCTAAAGTTTATTTTTACCCATAGGAGACGCACTTCCTAAATCCATTGTACCAGTAGGAGACGCACTTCCTAAAAAGTTTCACCAGTAGGAGACGCACTTCCTAAGTTGATTTCACCGATAGGAGACGCACATCCTAAGTTAAGTTCGCCGATAGGAGACGCACTTCCTAAAAAAGTTTCACCGATAGGAGACGCACTTCCTAGATCCATTGTACCAATAGGAGACACACTTCCTAAGAATAGTTTCACCCAGTAGGAGACGCACTTCCTAAGAATAGTTTCACCCAGTAGGAGACGCACTACCTAAGAACAGTTATCCCCAATAGGAGACGCACTTCCTAAGTTTATTGTACCCATAGGAGAAGCACTTCCTCAAAGTTAAGTTTTACCCATAGGAGATGCATTTCCTCCTAAGTTGTTTTTGAAAAAAAAAAAGCAAGCAAAATCTTAGTCTGATGAATCTTTCTCCTAAGATAACCAAAAACAAAAAATCTTAGTCTGATGAATCTTTCTCCTAAGATACCAAAAACAAAAGACCTAGTCTGATGAACCTTCTCCTAGGATCAAAATCTTAGTCCGATGAATTTTTCTCCTAAGATAGAGACCTAGTCTGACGAACCTTCTCCTAGGATCAAAATCTTAGTCTGATGAATCTTTCTCCTAAGATACAAAAAAAAATGTTTGAATTTGAAAAAAAAAACAAAAACAACAACGATTGAAAAAAAAAAGAAAAAAAAAGAGAAAAGAAAAACGTTTGAAAAAAGAGTCATTTTCCTAAATCCAGGCGCCCACCTGTATAACGAGAGGAATACATTTTTTGTTTTACTTTCAAGTGTTGAAGTTGGGAGCCCGCCCATAATAACAGAGGCATACATTTTGGTTTTACTTTCAAGTGTTGAAGTTGGGAGCCCGCCCATAATAACAGAGGCATACATTTCAGTTTTTACTTTCAAGTGTTGAAGTTGGGAGCCCGCCCAGATAACAGAGGCATACATTTCAGTCTTTACTTTTCAAGTGTTGAAGTTGGGAGCCCGCCCATAGAACAGAGGAATACATTCCAGTCCTTATATTTCAAGCATTGAAGTTAGGCGCCCACCTGTATAACAAGGGAATACATCCTAATCTAGTGTTTAGTTCACTCTCAGCACTGCATCAGTAGTATCAGTGGGCTACGATTTTGCTAACGACTCACAAACCTCCCCAATGCAAACTGGGTTAGGAAATTTTGTTTGTTTTGTTTGTTTTGATTGTCAGGGACCCGCCTGTAGAACGGAGTTTGTGGTATGTCAAAGATCGAAGAAGTCAGGAGTCCGCCTGACAAAGATCAAGCAGTGACCCACTGGAAAGCAGAAGGATTACAACAGAAATCCCCAACATTCAATCCAAGTTAGAAGCTCGCCTCAAGAACGCGAATCAATAGTCTGGGATGATCAACAGAAGCTGGTCACAAAAACAAAAAAAAACAAAACAAGAAAAAAAAGAAGAAAGAGAAGAGCCCAAAATACGGAAGTGGAGAACAAATGTGGTCTGCTCAAGAACTAGCACCTACAACTAGCAAGTATCAAGGTTTAGATCCAAAGTCTGTATGAAGCACCATTCAAGACTCAAGACCAAGTTTCAGAAGACTTAGGAGATAGGAATCCTTGTAACTAGTAGCTGATAGGCTTAGTTAGTCTTTTTCAGTTTTCATTTTTGTTGTAATGACAGGACCGCGGACCGGAACCTCAACGGAACGGCACCTCGATCGGCTCTTCACCTCGGTACACTTCACTATCTCTCTCATCCCGAACTACACGTGGCCTGATTCCTGTATAACCAAGGATATGTAGGCAGCTCAGATACCAGGGCTCGGTCACATTCCCTCCCTTTCCTTAAGTGTAGTCCGTCCAAGTAATGGTCGGGTCAAAAACACGTCTAGTCGTTCTTTGTCGGAAAACTCTTCGTGTTTCCAGTCAAAGAGGGGCAGCTGTAAGCACGTGATTTTTGACCCTCCCCGAGAATTTTCACATTTTAGCGTGAATATGTGAAATTGGGTCTAGTATAGCTATTTTAACTATTTTCACTTTATTTCGTTGCAAAAAGAAAAATTTCAAAAAAATATATATAAATTTTAGTTTATGTATCTCTCATAAACTTGAAAAATACAAAAATTGTACTTTATTTTGGTACTTTATATAAATTCAAAAATTACAAAAAAATATATATAGTTCTATTAATGTTTGCAGTCATTATAATTTTGAAAAATACAAAAAAATATTACTTCTTATTTTTGTCTTTATTAAAAAACGAAAATTACAAAAAATAGTTTTATTAATATTCTATAGTCATTTTAATTTTGGAAAAATACAAAAATATTACTTTATGTTTTATCTTTATATAAAAAACGAAAATTACAAAAAAAATAGTTTTATTAATATTTTGTAGTTATTTTAAATCTTGAAAAAATATTAAGAAAATAATATAGTTTTGTTTTAAATAATTAGTCTTATTTTAGTAGCTATTTTGCTTACATAGGACTAGTTAAGCAACGTTTTCCTATTTCTCGGGTCCGGGCAAAAGAATAATATTCGGGTTCAAACTACCCGGTTTTAGGCCTAATTTCGGACCTAACCCATAATAAACCGTGTCCAGGACACATGGGGAACCCCACCACGCGTGGGGCTCATTTTTCTTGGCAAAACATTACAAAACACGGACAAACACATTTGACAAGGGGGTATTTTCGATTTTTGGAAAGATATACTACTGTTGATCATCTTCTTCAAAAGAAGAAGAAGAACCCTACTGCAGGACTTTTACCCCGTCACCTCCACTCCAAAGACCACCCTCCTCCTCCATCACCACCGTCCGACACCACCACAAACGATCCCCTCTCCGTCCCACGACAACAGCGACCACCCTACTGTCCGAACGCGATTCCTCCATCAACACCATCACTGACCCTCCGCCATCGTCAACCAACCACGCAAAAAACCCGACAGCTCCTCTCCGTCGTTACTGTCCCCAACCCACTGTCCAAGCGCCATAACCATCGACGAAAACCACCTCCATCTCGCACCCCGTCGTCACCCCCACCAAACACGACCACTCCTCGATCCTCCATTAAACCCTGTCGAGCAGCAGCTGCTGATGCTGCTGCTGCGTTTCGTTCTTCTCCTCCAAGCAAGTTAAACCCAAAAAACCAGTCGCTACCAGCTTAGTCCTCGACCACGAACGAAGCCCAGCTCTTGTTGCGTCGTCACTGCCCAAGGTGACCATCCAGTCGCACCCCCACGTCCAAACGACTGCCTGCAACGTCCAGCCATGAACGACCTTTCCCCCTTGCCATGACTGACCAAGAAAACACACATACGCACAAGCTGAAACCTAACGAAAACATTCAACAAAACAGCCCAGAAGTTCTGTCCGGGATGAGTTCCGTCGAGGTCGACTTTGTTTCGTCGAGGTCCGGTACGTCAAGGTTGTTGGCGAGTTCGAGATGTTGAAACTCGACGTTGCTGTTAAACGTGAGTATTCATGTTATTTTGTTGTCTCGGTGTGTTCTTTGCTTCCATGTCTTGTCTCGGTAAATTTGAGTAGTAGTAATACATTTGCCGTATTTTAAAGTTTATCTCGTCATGTTAGTTTATCGCTGACTGTATATGTTATGTTCTGTTATTAATTCTATATTTTCGTTTATCCCTAATTGTTAGATGGTTGTCATTTATTGTTAGATTATCAACTTATATTTCATTAAACAAGATTAAGAGGAAAAAGAATGATAGTTTATAAACAGCGTCAAATTAGTGATTTGTAGCAATATTGTTGTTCGTATTTAATTAGATTAAAAGGAACCGGGGGTGCATCTCATGTGACCCAGCTCCAATTTGGAACATAGTTAAATAGAACTTGTCATAAACCACTAGTGCGTTACGTACAACATGGCTTGCAATATATTTTAATAACTTTGAATTAACTCTTTAAATAGATAAAAATAAAAATGTAGTAACTTTAATTTTACCCTTTTTTAAAAAATAAAAAAATAAAACGAAATAAAAATAAAAAAATATAATAATAATAAAAATGAGACGAGTCTCGCCAAATAAAAGGGACAAATTGCGGGGCCCTCACAAAATATATGTATTAAATGCTTAGATTCCGGGACGGGCCGTTTAGCAAATTTTGCGGCCCTACCCGAAAATAATAATGCGCTAGTTGCTTTAGGCGCGCCTTTAATAATGTTATCTCCCTAAACTCGGGTGCACATTTATGTGACCCAAATCCAAATCTCAACGAAATCGAAATGTGTCTCTAATCACGGGTACATTGACTGTGACGTGGTATGAGATGCATTTCCATGACGTTGCAAATTCCTTTTAAAAAATAAGAATGAGATGAGCCTCGCCGAATAACAACACAAATTGCGGGGCCCTCAGTAAATACTTGTTTAAAATTACTTAGAATTCAGGAGGGTCGTTTAGCGAATTTCACGGCCTCCGCAAAATAATAACGCGATAGTCTCTTTAGGCGCGTGTTTAATAATTTACTTTCTTAAGCTCGGGTGTGCATTTCATGCGACCCAAATCCAAATCTCAAAACATCAAATAAAATGCGTTCCGGATTGTGGGTGCATTTCATGTGACGCAATCCAAAGACGTGTTTTAAGCGATGTTCACATTCTTGTAAAAACAATAATAATAAAGCGGTTAAAAGTTAAAATTTGCACATAAGTTCATACTTGTATAAAATCAGATAATCAAGCCGAATATAACAATTGAGCGACCGTGCTAGAATCACGGAACTCGGGAATGCCTAACACCTTCTCTCGGGTTAACAGAATTCCTTATCCGGATTTCTGGTACGCAGACTATAATATAGAGTCATTATTTTCCTCGATTCGGGATTAAAATTGGTGACTTGGGACACCTTAAATCTCCCAAGTGGCGACTCTGAAATAAATAAACCAATCCCGTTTCGATTGTCGTTTAATTGGAAAAAACTCCCCTGCGCCCCCTAGTGGGTGCGGAAAAAGGAGGTGTGACAGTACTGAGTTGTATTTCCTTTTTGTGTTTATCTTGCTTATGTATAGTTGTTGTTGTCCTGTACATCCTGTGTTATTTTACTGTTGTACTTATTTATACCGTTCTGTTCTATACTGTTGATCTTTATATTTTATTTAACCTCAGTAGGGACCTGACCTTCCTCGTCACTACCCGATCGAGGTTAGGCTTGGCACTTTCTGAGTACCGCTGAGGTGTACTCATGCCCCTTCTGTGCATGTTTTTCATGTGCAGATCCAGGTACTGCGACTCAGTCTTATCACGCGTGAGGCGAGGCAACTGCTCTAGAGACTTCGAGATACATCTGCTGCCTCCACAGACTAAGGAGTCCCTTTCTATTCTAGCTTTAAAACATTTTCCCTTATGTATTTCTTTCCCTTGTTAGATAGTTCTGGAGTAGACATTGTAGATATCCAAAGGCTTGTGGTTCCGTGAGTTTTCGAGTTTTGGGATAGTGTACATGGTTCTGAGAAATGTTGTATTGTGTATGCTGAGCAGCACTTTTTAACACTGTTTTTATCACTCTTCATTCTGTTCTAATTTGTTTATATTCCGCATTTTGGTTATCTTCCACAATTTAGACTTACCTAGTTGTAGAGGGCTAGGTGCCATCACGATGGTTCACGGAGGGCGAACCGGGGTCATGACACCTCCTGATCATGAGTTTAAAAGGATGAAAAATGCATTCAAAAAGAAAATGGAATATTATTCTTCACCTCCGATACTTTCAGCTGAGGAAATTTGGGAGAGGGTCCAGACCTTCAGTAAAGTTACTAAAGCTCCACCTTATAGATTCCCCGGATACGGTGTTACTCATAATTGGACGAAACAGAGTATATTTTGGGAGTTGCCTTATTGGAAGTATAATCTTCTCCGTCACAACCTTGATGTCATACATATTGAGAAAAATTATTTTGACAATTTGTTCAACACAGTGATGGATGTTAAAGGTAAGACAAAGGTTAACCCGAAGGGTAGAATGGACTTACAAGAATATTGCAGGCGGCCTGAATTGTACTTGCAGATAGAAAACAATGGTAAGATATTCAAGCCCAAAGCAAGTTACACATTCACTTTGGAGGAAAGACTGCAAATTTGTGATTGGGTAACGAAATTGAAGATGCCTGAGAGTTATGTGTCGAATCTTGGAAAAAAAGTTGATATGGAGGTAGGGAAGTTGAGCCATTTGAAAAGTCATGACTGTCATGTATTCATGGAGACCTTAGTGACTATTGCTTTTTGTGGTTTGCCTGAAAGAATCTGGAAACCCATCACAGAGATTAGTTTGTTTTTCAAAGACTTGTGTTCTTCCACATTAAGGGAAGAAAACCTACTCCGGATGGATCAGAACATTCGCGTAACTTCTACTAAGATGGTAAAGATATTTCCATGTGGTTTTTTTTATGTGATGGAACACCTTCCAATCCACCTTGTACACGAGGCACAACTTGGAGGGCATGTTCAATGCAGATGGATGTATCCCTTTGAGAGGTAATATTATAAGTTTGATGTAATTTTCTGTTTTATTTTAATGTTCTTGGCTAACCTGAAATTATGTAGGACAATTGGCAAATGCAAACAATTTGGTAAGCAGAGGAATAAGATTGAAGGATCTATATGCGAAGCTTATCTTGCAAGGGAAACTGCTCATTTTTGTTCTTATTATTTTGAGAGTAATGTGTCATGTGCTAGGAATATGCCCAATAGGCACACGGTCGAAGGTGAGAATGATCCATTATATCTGCCTATGTCCATATTCAATCAACCAGGCCGATGTTCTAAGGATGTTAGAAAGAGAAGTTTGAGTGATATGGAGTACAAGTCAACTACACTTCATATGTTGCTATATTGTCCCGAAGTTGTACCATTTCTCAAGTAAGTATTGATTTAGTAGTTATCAAAATATAAAATTTATTGTGACTACATCTCAATGCAACTACTAAAAATATTTGATGTATTACAGTCACTTTATGGGTCAATTTGGCCATGATGATGTATATACGAGATTTGATACGTGGTTTAAACAATTTGTAAGTTTATCCTTATAATATTCTAACACTATGTAGGTAAACAATGTTTGGAAGTTATGCTAATTTATGAATTTTTTTAACAATATGTAGGTAAATGATCCAAATAATGGTGTAAATAAATTTTTGAAAGATATATCTTGGGGACCTGGGCTTCAGGTCACAACAATGTCTAAGTACGTTGTGAATGGTTATAAGTTTCATACAGAGTATTGCTCTAAAAATAAAAATAACAACAACATCGGGGTGTGGGTTCAAGGTGGTGATGGCAACCAAGTTGGAGATATTGATTATTATGGTGTGCTCAAAGAAATAATAGAACTAGAATATACATGTTGGGCATTTAAGAAATTGATACTCTTTAGATGCAAATGGTTTTACCCAAATCCAACAAGAGGAACAAGAGTACACAATCAATACAACATAATTGAGGTTTATCAAACGAGGGAGTATGATCGCTATGATCCTTTCATAATTGCACATAATATTAGGCAAGTGTATTATGCTCCTTATCCATTGCGACGGAATAAGTCCGATTGGTGGGTTGTAATAAAAACTAAGCTTGTATGTAGGGTGGAAGTCGAGAATGTGTTAGATGTTGCATATCAAAACGATATCTCCAATGTTCACCAAATAGTGGGCGAACTTTTAAAAAACGATTTGGAACATCCTGAACACATATTAGAAGAAGTTGATATAAATGAAGTAAGAATTATAGAAAATGAGGAAGAAAAATCAATTGATGAAGCTCAAACTAGTGAGGAAAAAGAATTCTTGGACGAGGAACAATACGTCGATGAGCTTTAAAAAGTTGGTTTCTTTAATAACTCTCGTTTTATAGATAGTTTCTTATATGTTTCAATCTAAATATGTATTATATTATGCAAATGACAGGCAAGGGTCGAGATAACAATGACTCTACTGGTTATCGGGGTCAAGAAAAGGCTAGGAAGGCAAAGAGGAGGGTAGAAGATAATACTGCATCTTTTCCACCCTCTTCAGAGATGCCTATGCCTATGCCTAGGTCTTATCCTCCACCCCAGAGCTATTCTGAGCTGCCACGGCATCATCAGCCCTGCATCTTCGTGCAGACATCGGGTCTTTCATCACAGGGCCATAGGACTATACGTCCGGCATATAGTCCAGCTGCCTCACGACCACGTGGATCGCAGCCATCTGCATCGCATGGATCATATCCATCCATGTCACATCCACATGGATCACATCCATCCGTGTCACAGCCACTCAGGTCATAGACATCAGTATCACAGCCACTTGCGATCCATCAAGCTATGTCGCAGTCACAGGGATCGCAGCCATCTTCATCAGTGACTTCATCTATTTCAGGACTTCGCCTGTAAGATAGTAGCTCTGACCCCCTACACCTTCCACACATGCCTCTGATATACATGCTTCGGACGGTGATGATGATGATGATGAGGAGGTAAATTATGATCAATATGGTAGGATCATCATAGTCTCTGGGGGTGATGGATAAAAGTTATTTGTTATTTTTACGTTTATTGTTTTGTACAATTTGTACTAAGATATTAATGTATTTTTTTATTAAATTGCAGGTCCATCCCGAGTAATATTACTATGAGGATAATCACCAAAGCCACCAGAAAGCTTTATGATGGCCCTTATGCGACTTGGAGTGAATTCCCATTCTCGCTGAAGGAGCAAATTTTCAATCAATTTAAGGTATAAATGTTCTTTTAAGTAGTATAATTATTTATATTTATGACATTCCCATATAATATTTAACTTTTGAAATACAGAGCAAGTGTGTATGGGAACACCGCTATAGCGCGAAAGTGGCTGCAAATTTTCATCACAAAGCTCGCAAAGCGGTTGTCACATATTTTTTCCAAAGCTAGAAAGTTGAACCAGAAGCTTGATTGGTTGCTTCAAAATATATGGGAGGATTTGCAAAGGCAATGGCTTACCGCAAAGTTCTTAGAGAAGAGCGAAAAAGGAAAGATAGCTCGTGCATCTGAGAAGGGAGGATCCTTGCACACTGTAGGTGCAATCAGCCTAGGGGCAATAAAAAGAAGATTGGTACGTAATTGCTTAATTTATTTTAATTTTCAAAGTATATCTATTCTTTTTATTAACTAAAATTTATGAGTTTTCAGGAAAAGAAGTTGGGGCATCCAATGAACCAAGATGAGCTGTTCAAAGAGACTCATATTGTAAAGAAGAAGAAAGAGACGGATCAAGAAAGGTGGGTCGAGGGCCGAGCCTCGATTGTACATGTAAGTTTTCACTTTTCATTAAGTATTTTAATTTACTTTTATATAAATTTTGAAATACTAATTCAATGTAATTTTTCGTATAGGGTCGCTTCACAGCTGACGTGGAGGAATTCATACGTGTTCAGCCACCTAATGAGTCGGGCGAGCCAATCCAACCTTCGAACGAGGATGCTGAAAGAATGTGGACGGAGGCTGCTGGCAGTCCAAAATGGGGGAAGGTATACGGGCTTCCTACTAAGAAATTTCATCGCTATAAGTGTTGAATGCAAGGAATAGGGACTTCCTCGCAAGGCGAGAAACTTGATGGGGAGAGCCTCTCCGCTATGCGGGAGACTGTGACAAAGCTCACATCCGAGCTAGAAGCGGCCAAGGAAAGAGAAAAGCTTAAAGATGCTCAGTACATTGGCATGCAAGCTCAGTACCAGGGCATGCAAGAGCAGCTCAAATCTCTCCTAGCTTCTGGAGGTTTTCCGATTCCCCGGTCTCGTGAGTCATCGCCAGAGGCTCGACTTAGACGTAAGTGTTCCTTCCGTCCTCCCCGTGCTCGTTCCTCCCGTCCTCCCCGTGATCGTTTTCCCGTCCAAGACAAGTAGACCCTTCTATATACCGTCTTGGTGATTAAAGTTCATCAGACGGTGATGATAATGATGTTGTACAAAACACACCTTGACTTTTATATACTTTGAACTAGACAAATAGAACCGATTTTGAACTAGGTGTAATAAGCGTTAACTTAGTTTAATTTGTTAGTTCCATTGAACTTTAATTTGTTGGTTTTACTGTGTTTTTTGAATTGTGTTATTGTTGTTGTTGTTGTTGTGTTGTTGTTGTTGTTTTTGGGTTGTTGTGGAGATTTTGGTATTGAAATTGTAGTTTATAAATTGAATTATATTCTTATTTAGGGAATTTGGTATGCTGGCAGGTGGTATAGCTGCCAAAACAGGCAGTTTCTGCCAAAATTATACCCAGAAAAGCGACCAACTTTGGTCTCTTTTCTATTTAAAAAAATATTTTCTGGGCAATAGCGACCAAGGTTGGTCGTTAATTAACCCAGATTTCCTAAAAAGCGACCAACTTTGGCGTTATTCTATTAAAAAAAAATCTTGAAATTAGCGACCAATTTTGGTCGCTTATGTTTAAAAAAAAAAAAAAAAAGCGACCAACTTTGGTTGCTATTTTTCAGATTTTAAAATATAATATTTGGTTTACAGACCAAAGTTGGTCGCTATATTTTGAATAATAATAAATAAAAAAATGTAATTTAATTATAGAGACCAACTTTGGTCGCTAAATTTATATTATTAAAATATTAAAGCGACCAAAGTTGGTCGGTATATTGTTTACCCGGAATATTTGGTCCTTTTACCTTAGAGACCAAAGTTGGTCGGTATATTGTTTACCCGGAATATTTGGTCCTTTTACCTTAGAGACCAAAGTTGGTCACTAATTAGCGACCAACAAAATAGCGACCAAGTCAGTTTGGACGCTTTGTGACTTGTAAGCGACCAACTTTGATCGCTTTTTTCCGGATTTCTAGTAGTGTGAAAAAGGGTCTTCAAAATCCTACAATTTCTATTTATGAGGTTAGAAGTTGATATATTATTTCTTATGAGCTTCTCCATTAAACACGCAAAGAGATTGATCTTTTGCTGCAAAAATAACTTTTGGTATTATCATCTTAAGTTACCACCCAATTCTACTAATAAGATCAGTTTGAAAGAATGCAAGGTCCACTTTAGAGACCTGCCTCTTAAGATTTTTGAGACTAAACACATGCCCCTTTTCTTAGTAGGCTTGGGAACAATGTTGGCTGCTCTTTCGGATATTTCGCTTGTCCTGTTGCGTCTTCAAACTCCCAAAGGCAATCTACGGATAGGAGCTGATCACGGCCTATTTGAATATGCATGTTGTGCATGTCTTACTGTATTCAACTTTAATTTAATTTGGATTCAGTGGATACGTGAACATGATCTATGTTAAAGCAAGATATTTAAAGAAATAAAATAAACAATTTGTTCCTTTTCTTGCTCTTATATTTCTGCAAAAACTCATGATTAACTCATGGCCAAAACTAATCTGCATATAGTAATTTAGGTTTAATATCAAAATTCGGTGGAGAATTACAGTCATATAGCTTTAGTTGGTGCATTTATGTAGAAATGTAATTTGCTGCCATTTTTAACTTTGCTATTTTGGTAGTTTCTAGCTAAATCCCTTTTGATTCCGGTATTTTTTTCTATTTTTCTTTGTTTTCATTACCATTCAAAATTTTAGTTTACTTGGTGCATTTGTCCAAATATCTCCAATAGGAGCTTTAACTGTAATTGGTGCAGTTTTTGTAAAAATAATGCTACAAATTTCAGTTTCAGTGATTTCTAGCTAAATCCCTCTTAATTCTTGTACTTATGCTCTTCTTTTCTTGGTTTCCTATTGAACCATTTCTATTTTGGAAGGTTTAAGTTTGGTTTCTGCTTGAGTTGGTTTTTAAAACATTATTTCATTTAATTTTGTTTATCAATGAGTGGAGAAGTAGAATATTTCTCCCATTTAAGATGTATTTGTTGCATTGCTGGAGAACTGCTGATGTTGGGGAAAAAATTAAAAAATTATGGGTTCCGCTAAACCTTCCTTTTGTTTTATCTCAACTAAACCTTTAACATGAAGTCATGCTCACAAAATGCTAAGATTGTAAACCATCATGAACTATATGGCATGGTAGATATGAGAAATGTAGTTCTATTGGCTTGGGCTTGAATAGGCTTGAACACAGAGGCGGATCCAGGATTTGAGGCTTATGGGTTCCTATCGTAATTTTAGATTAATATGCAATAATAATTGGGTTCACAGTCAGATATTTATCAATATTTAGTGAATTTCTTAATATAAATATAGGGTCTACGCAAGAGTTACTGGGTTCCCGGGAACCCGTAGCCTATGCACTAGGTCCGCCCCTGCTTGAACATACATTTTTCTGGTGAATCTAAGATGAATTTACCTATTTATTTTTATATAGAAACTCGAAGTTTTATAAGATAAACAACTGTTGAATTTTGTTATTTTGCATACAATAGATAGCAAAATAGTTCCTTGCATTTTATCTTTATTGTTTCTAAGTTTATCTCTTATCTTCAACACATTTCACTTAGGTTAGTAGTTTGTGCAGCTTTTATCCTGCATTCGAGGTGACACTGCATTTTCCAATTAGCATTAGGAGATAGAGTGATGTGAGAGATTCACACACTACATGTTTCTGCCATGGGAAAGTAATAATGCACGACTTTTGTAAACGCTCAATTTTCGTGGTGTATGTCACACCTCCTTTTTGCGCGCCCCGCCCCGAAGGGTTAAATGCGCGAGGGGAGTTTTTCCAATTTAAGTGACAATATTCGAAATAGGATTATTTATTTTAATTCGGAGTCGCCCCTTGGGAAAGGTTTGGCTTTTGGTGTCCCAAGTCACCGGTTTATCTTGAATCCCAAATCGAGGAAATTTTCGACTTTTCCAAATGAAGTCTGCGAACCAGAAATTATAAGTAAGGAATTCTGTTGACCCGAGGGAAGGTGTTAGGCACCCTCGAATCCCGTGGTTCTAGCACGGTCGCTTAAATTGTTATAATGGCTAAATATCTGATTTAAATACATGTTATGACTTACGTGCTTTTATTAAATTTAAACCGCTTTTATTATGATCATTTATTTTTATAGAATTGCAACGTCGTGAAAATGCATCTCGAACCACGTCACAATCAATGCACTCGTGATTGTCGATACATTTTGACTCCGTTGAGATTTGGATTTGGGTCACATCAATGTGCACCCGAATTTAAGAATGTAATTTAATTAAGTCGTGCCTAAAGAGTCTAACGTGTTATTGTCTTTGGAGAAGGCAAGGAAATTCACTAGACCGCTTATCTCCAAATTCTAAATGTTTATTATGATTAATTATTGAGGGCCCCGCAATGTGTATCTTTCTTTGAACGGGGCTCATCTCATTATTTTAAAAGAGATATCCTAAAGTGGCTACATTTTCTATTATGTTTGTCTCTAAAATAGAAAGGGAAAAGGTACGTGCTAATTTACTTGCATGCTTTTAACCAAATCCGGATTTCCTGTCAATCATTTGATTCATTTGGTTAATTTGTTTGCAAGATGAAGAATGCAGTATCTCGTGGAACCTGCCTTTAATTCTAATGAAAATTACATACAAGCTGGTGAAACGCTACAACTACTTCAAACATTTCTTGAGTTGAATTTAACTAAACTTATTTAGGCTAGATTAAAGGAATTAGCTACTAGACGTTGTTACTAATGGGATTTGAACGTGATCCTATGTACTGCCTAACGGGACCCGACAAAAGGACTAAAATAAAACAAAACAGCATTGTATAAGGTTGGAGTATACATACCCCGTACTAACAAACAACTACAAACTAAAACACAAAGGACTAAACTCAATCGAGTATCAGTTAACATATACTTTCATACTATTGAATTATAAACTAATCAATTATACAGACCCATTAATATACCATGAATATTACAACAAATACTTGAACTTCTTCAACCTTTTTCATTTCATGCTTTCAAACTGTTTCAGCTACACCAATATGGGACTCGAAATGTGTACCTGGAATGCTGAAATGCAAAGAAGAAGAGGAGAATAACAGGGAAGATCAGCAGCAGCAGGAGTCAGAATAACAGCAGCAATCAAAGCAACACAGCAGAACAGGTTCTAGTGCAAGAATGGAACTATAGCCTGACGGGAAAGTAGCCAAATGATAGCAGCACACAGTGTAGTAGAAACAGAACTCAAGACAATCCAATTCCGAGATAAACCAATGCAACAAACACTACCAATAATCTCGATTGAAACTTAGAAGAAGCAATACTACCTAACAGATTGCCAACAGATGAGCTTCAAACAAACAACAAAAAGTTTCTGATTGTCTGTCTGTTTTTATTTCTTGCTCTCTTTCTATCTCTATCTATCTCTCTCTGTATGTGTATTTAAAAATCCAGAAAGTCCTTCAATCTGTCTGCCTTCCTTCTTTTATTTCTCTACGTATATATGCTTTCTAAAATCCCTCAAAATCCAGTCTCCTCCCCCTTTGCTAATGGAAGTTCTGCCCCCTTTTATCCTAAGCTCAGGCCATTTTGAACAGCCTGTAAAGCCATCAGAAACCCCCCTCCATGTGGTCTCTCCTCTTTTCAATTTCCACTCAACTATTTAAGTATAAACCCTCCCATGATATTCCCTGACAAACCCTTTTAATCACCTTATTAAACTAAAAGCAGACATGGGCAGCAGGAATATAATCCTGACAGCACATGCTGTCAAGTTATTCTTCATCTCAAAAGGGCCTTTATGCACATGTTGTGCACAAAAGCACATGCCACCAATTCAGATTGCAGCTAACAATCCAATCTTTTCATTTTCAGATTCAAATACAGCAACTATAAGTAGCCATACTTGATTCTTACTTTGATTCAAACAAAGTCCCAGCAGGCAATAGATCAAATTGTTACCATTCGAACAACTGAAATTAATCGACGACATATGTCGACTCGACTATACTAATCATAACATGTACAATCGAAAGCCATGATCAGAACATCTAACAGTATTAAACACATGATTCGAATTGTACTGACTTAAACAAAAATTGTACTGGGGAATCGATTAATCAGTCAAATTTAAAGTTCAATTGATTGCACAGCACATACACATATACACATTATCAGTGAATAGAGGAAAGACTCGATCAAACACAGAGGTTCAGGCAAGGCGGGCAAAAATAGTTGGTAAAATTCAAAAACACAAATTAAAACAAGACGTTTGGCCATACAAACAGACCTTTAACAAACACATGAACTGAAAAAAGAAAAACAAACTTACCTTAAAGTCCTTGAAAGAAAAATCAAAAAACCAGCTCGTGTTTGAATAGACCCTTCTTAGGGTTGAACGGACTTTAATAGAAGTGTTCTCAACTGAGAACACTTCGATTAAGGTCCATTAGAACCTAATCACTTTGGCTCAAACGGACACAAACCAGGCATGAGAACTTCTAGGGTTCCTAAGGGTAGATTTGGGTTTTGGGTTCCCTTGGTTAGATTCGGACCAAACCAAGCATGGTTTGGTCACGAGGGAGGTCCGGGGACTGTCTGGTATGAATCTAGGGTAGATCGGTGTAAGTCAGGTTCCGACTCGAATCTTCAAATGAAGATTCGAGAAGGTGGGAGGGGATTCGAGCTAAGTGGCTGGTGGATTTGGGTTCAGGATGGTGAGGTGCATCTGTGGTGTTAAGGTGAGGGCCACCGACGTTCATGCCGCCGGGATTAATGGTAAGGGGAAAGGGGGAGGCTAGGGTTTCGTGGGGAAAGGGGATGAGGACGAAGGCGGGGGTCTTGGATAGGGGGCAGGGTATGATAGAAAAGTTTATATATGGAATGGGTGGATTGATCTCAGCCGTTGGATCAATCGGGATCAACGGCTTGGATCTGAAGGCTTAAACGAAACGGTGTTGTTTGGCTTAGCAAGGGTCAGGGTTGGTTCGGGTAACGGGTCAGGTAATGGGATTATGGGTGAGAGATCTGGACCGTTGGATCAGTTTGGTTTGATGGTCGAGATGGGTTGGCATTGAAACGACGTAGTTTTGGTGTCAAACTACGTCGTTTTTGTGGCCTGGAGATGGGCTGTTTGGACTGGTGGCTTGGGCTGCTCGTTTGGGCCTCAGATTTTGAAATAGGGAATCAGCCCAAATTTGTTTAAAACAAATTGCACCCTTTCTTTTTATTTTTAATTTTTCTTAAACACAAAGCCTAATTAAATAAAATTAAACACTATTAATGAACATTTAATGTAATTATTACACGCATATTAAAATATTTAAAGTAAGTAAAATCAACCAAGGCAACAATCAGGACAAAAAATGCATATTTTATGATTTTCCATTTAATGACCGGATTACGGTTCAAACTAACATGACAACACATTTTTTATGTTTTGTTTCAATAAAATAATAAAAAAAAAAGAAAATGGGCAAAAATCATAGATAATTAACAAATGCCACGTAAAAATCCAGAAATTGTACGGCAAGATCAATTGCTATTATTTTTGTTTCTTTTTGGAGTGATTATCGCGAAAACAAAAATCACGTGCTCACAGCTGCCCCTCTTTATTCGGAAACACGAAGAGTTTTCATGCAAAGATAAAGTGAGCAGATATGAGCGATTTTTTCATATTAGACTACTCCATGTGAAGCATGTTTTGAAAGGTCTGACCAAATCTTTGCTTCAAAGATTTCCTACATATCCTGGGCTAAACAGGAATCAGGTCAATGTAGTTCGGGAAGGTAGCTGGGACTACTATGGGACTGCAATTCTTGTCGTTACTGCTGTTGCCGCTGCTGTTGCTGCTTACCGACTCCCTTATTACAAACAAAGGAAAATTGAAACTGTACTAACTACGTATGCATGTCAACCGCTAGTTACAAGATTCCTATCTATGATCCTTTGGCGACTTGATCTTGGGTCTTAGCTGATTCTGCTTGTAGACTCCGATCTGAATCTTGATGCTTGCAAGTTGTAGGCGCCTATTTATTTCTGCGACACTGAGTAAGACGGGGTTGGTAGAACTCGCGACCTTGATCAAACCTTTGAACGATCCGTCCCTCGCCTTTCCGAATATCTCGGCACATCTTCTTTTTGTCTTTTTCTTCTTTCATTCTGAGATGAGACTCATCTTGTGGGTCGTCTCCATCCATATGTCTCGAGGTCAGACCTGCGGGGAAAAACAAACGAACGAAATTTTCTGCCCCAGTTCTACTAGGAGAATTTCGTGAGTTAGTTGCCGGGAAGTTTACAAAGTTGATGAAGGGATTGGACCACAAAATGCAACTTCGGGATTGGATCCCTAATATTGCCATAAGGTAAGAATGCTCAGTTAAGGGTTGGAGCCCTAATACTGACTAGCTGGGGAGAAGTTCAGTTTAGGGTTGAAACCCTAATACTGACTAACTGGGGAAAAGTTCAGTTCAGGGTTTAAAACCCAAATGTCGGCTAAAGGAAAAGTTCAGTTTAGGGTTTAAAACCCAAATACTGACTGGATGGAAAAAGTTCAGTTTAGGATTTAAAACCCTAATGCTGACTAAATGGAAAAAGTTCAGTTTAGGGTTCAAAACCCTAATGCTGACTAAAGGAAAGAGTTCAGTTTAGTGTTTAAACCCTAATGCTGACTAAAGGGAAAGTTCAGTTTAGGGTTTAAAACCCTAATACTAACTGGCTGGAAAGAGTTCAGTTTAGGGTTTAAAACCCTAATGCTGACTGAATGGAAAAGTTCAGTTTAGGGTTTAAAACCCTAATACTGACTGAATGGAAAAAGTTCAGTTTAGGGTTTAAAACCCTAATGCTGACTAAAGGAAAGAGTTCAGTTTAGGGTTTAAAACCCTAATGCTGACTGAAGGAAAAAGTTCAGTTTAGGGTTTAAAACCCTAATGTTGACTGAAGGAAAAAGTTCAGTTTAGGGTTTAAAACCCTAATGCTGACTAAAGGAAAAGAGTTCAGTTTAGGGTTTAAAACCCTAATGTTGACTGAATAGAAAAGTTCAGTTTAGGGTTTAAAACCCTAATGCTGACTAAATGGAAAGTTCAGTTTAGGGTTTAAAACCCTAATACTGACTGGCTGGAAAGAGTTCAGTTTAGGGTTTAAAACCCTAATGCTGACTGAATGGAAAAGTTCAGTTTAGGGTTTAAAACCCTAATGCTGACTGAAAGGAAAAGTTCAGTTTAGGGTTTAAAACCCTAATGCTGACTAAAGGAAAGAGTTCAGTTTAGGGTTTAAAACCCTAATGCTGACTAAATGGAAAAGTTCAGTTTAGGGTTTAAAACCCTAATGCTGACTGAATGGAAAAAGTTCAGTTTAGGGTTTAAAACCCTAATGCTGACTAAAGGAAAAAGTTTAGTTTAGGGTTTAAAACCCTAATGCTGACTGAATGGAAAAAGTTCAGTTTAGGGTTTAAAACCCTAATGCTGACTAAAGGGAAGAGTTCAGTTTAGGGTTTAAAACCCTAATGCTGACTAAATGGAAAAAGTTCAGTTTAGGGTTTAAAACTCTAATCTTGATTAAAGGGAAAAGTTCAGTTTAGGGTTTAAAACCCTAATGCTGACTAAAGGGAAGAGTTCAGTTTAGGGTTTAAAACCCTAATCCTGATTAAAGGGAAAAGTTCAGTTTAGGGTTTAAAACCCTAATGCTGACTAAAGGAAAGAGTTCAGTTTAGGGTTTAAAACCCTAATGCTGACTAAAGGGAAAAGTTCAGTTTAGGGTTTAAAACCCTAATGCTGGCTAAAGGGAAGAGTTCAGTTTAAGGTTTAAAACCCTAATGCTGACTAAAGGAAAGAGTTAAGTTCAAGGTTAAAACCCTAATGCTGACTGAATGGAAAAAGTTCAGTTTAGGGTTTAAAACCCTAATGCTGACTGAAAGGAAAAGTTCAGTTTAGGGTTTAAAACCCTAATGCTGATTAAAGGAAAAGTTCAGTTTAGGGTTTAAAACCCTAATGCTGACTGAATGGAAAAAGTTCAGTTTAGGGTTTAAAACCCTAATGCTGACTGAAAGGAAAAGTTCAGTTTAGGGTTTAAAACCCTAATGCTGATTAAAGGAAAGTTCAGTTTAGGGTTTAAAACCCTAATGCTGACTGAATGGAAAAAGTTCAGTTTAGGGTTTAAAACACTAATGCTGACTGAATGGAAAAAGTTCAGTTTAGGGTTTAAAACCCTAATGCTGACTAAAGGAAAAAATTTAGTTTAGGGTTTAAAACCCTAATGCTGACTGAATGGAAAAAGTTCAGTTTAGGGTTTAAAACCCTAATGCTAACTAAAGGAAAAAGTTCAGTTTAGGGTTTAAAACCCTAATGCTGACTAAAGGAAAAATTCAGTTTAGGGTTTAAAACCCTAATGCTGACTGCATGGAAGAGCTCAGTTTAGGGTTTAAAACCCTAATGCTGGCTGAATGGAAAAAGTTCAGTTTAGGGTTTAAAACCTTAATGCTGACTAAAGGAAAAGTTCAGTTTAGGGTTTAAAACCCTAATGCTGACTGAATGGAAAAGGTTCAGTTTAGGGTTTAAAACCCTAATGCTGACTAAAGGAAAAAGTTCAATTTAGGGTTCAAAACCCTAATGCTGACTAAAGGAAAAGAGTTCAGTTTAGGGTTTAAAACCCTAATGCTAACTAAAGGAAAGAGTTCAGTTTAGGGTTTAAAAACCCTAATACTGACTGGCTGGAAAGAGTTCAGTTTAGGGTTTAAAACCCTAATGCTGACTGAATGGAAAAAGTTCAGTTTAGGGTTTAAAACCCTAATACTGACCGGCTGGAAAGAGTTCAGTTTAGGGTTTAAAACTCTAATGCTGACTGAATGGAAAAAGTTCAGTTTAGGGTTTAAAACCCTAATGCTGACTAAAGGAAAGAGTTCAGTTTAGGGTTTAAAACCCTAATGCTGACTGAATGGAAAAAGTTCAGTTTAGGGTTTAAAACCCTAATACTGACTGGCTGGAAAGAGTTCAGTTTAGGGTTTAAAAACCTAATGCTGACTGAAGGAAAAGATTAGTTTAGGGTTTAAACCCTAATGCTGACTGGCTGGGGACAAAGTTCGAGGATACTAACTGACCTTTTTTTTTTTGAATTTTCTTATTTTAGTAGAAGATAAAAGGGAATCTCGCGGAAACTTACCTTTCGAGTGGATTCCTTATTGCCAAACTGTTTCTTGTAATCATGTACCTTCTTCGTTAGGTGACACCTGCTTCTTGCACGGTTGTCTTGGATTATACCTGTTTCAACTTCTCAAACAAAGAACAATTGTTAGTTCGGAAATGACGGTTGGTTCGGTGACCTCGATTGTTTCCATTGCTTTGTTGCGTCCTTATTTCTGTTGAGAAATCCTGCCATTGATTGGATTCAAATGGCGAAACCCTTTTGCACTGCTCAGGCTTGTATTTCCAAATTCCGTGATGATTTGCCTTGTAATGCTCCTCTTTTTGTGTCCCGTTTTGCTTGGGGATTCTCAACGGGGATTTTATTGGGGATACTCTGTGGGAATTTGTACAAAGGGAAGCTCTGTGGGGGAATATTTACAGAGTGGATTCTTTGTGTGGATTTTTGTACAACGGGAACATGCTGGGGATTTGTTTCAAAGCGGACTTTCCAGGATTTGTTGGGGACTTTCCAGGATTTGTTGGGGTAAGCTCGCTGGGGAATTTTTACAAAGGGATTCGCTGGGGATTTGCTGGGGAAATCTTTTTTTTTATTATTATTATTATTATTAACAAAGGGAAGACCTTGTGGGGATCTGTACAAGAGAGAAAATCTGTGTGGATTTCGTTGGGGCAGACTCTTTGGGGAATATTTACGCAGTAGATTCTTTGTGCGGATTTGTACAAAGGGAAACCCTGTGGGGATTTGTACGAGGCGGACTTGCTGGGGAAATTTCTCTCTTTCCTCTTTACTTCGAACGCAGTCAAACATCATGATTCATCAGGTTTGGACAAACGTACCAACGAAACGAGGTGTTTTCCTTCATGAAACGGAATTCCGTGAAACCAAACCTGCCACCTGTCCTTTCCGGTATATCTGGAACTGGGGGTTAAACATGAAAGGGATTTGAAGAAAAACAAAGAAAGGAGAAAGCAAATTTCAGAAAAGGAGTGTCCCTTTCGGGACGAGAAAGACTTATCTGAGGAAGACAATGCTGGCTTTAAATGGACATGACATGCTCTTTGGACTGGACGCCTGACCTTCAATGAACTTGTGTTTCCCCCGAACCAAAACGGATCTGTGATCCCCAACCGGTGGAACTTTGCCGAGACCTCCTTGGGTGGAGTCATTCTTTCGGCCAACAGCGCCCTTTGCGGGTTTTCGCTGGCTGACCTCTCTCATTTCTCTTCCTGTCATCGCTTGATAGCACTCTTTGCGAGTTTTTACTAAACAAGCTCTCTCATTTTGGTTTCTCTACTCCCGTCACCTCGCGGTGCCCGAAGGTTTTCACCGACGAGACTCTCTCATTTTATCTCTCTCAATTTAGAGTGTGTCGGCCTCCATTCGTGACGCTTCTTGGCTTCCCGCTATCTTTGGTAATTGATCTGAAGGCTTGTGCTTGGTAAAGAGAGGTAGATGATACTAACTTCTAAACCGCTTGATGTGCCCCGGTTTCAATTTCAGGGTAAATGGGGTTTTATTATTGGTGTGACTGAACCTCAGGGAGAGGCTGCCTACGTATCCTTTCGGAATCAAGTCAAACGTAGTTCAGGCCTCAATCAATGTTTTTTTTTTGTAAGCGGCTCAAAGGCTTGTAGAGAGAGTTGATAGTGGGAATAAAACCTTCAGCATTTCAAATGTGTCAGGATCGTTGGGGCGTCACTCAGACATAGTATCTTTTTACTGCGTCCTCATTCACTGCTGTTTCGGGATCATTTCCTTCAATGTCACCTAGGTACAATGCTCCTCTTGGCAATATCTTCCTGATGATGTATGGGCCTTTCCAGTTTGGACCAAATTTCCCTTTTGCTTCCTGGTGATATGGCAGAATGCGCCTCAGTACCAGTTGACCTACTTCGAAATTCCTAGGTCTGACTTTCTTGTTGTAAGCACGGGCCATTCTTCGTTGGTGCAACTGGCCGTGACAAACCGCGGCCATTCGCTTCTCATCGATCAAAGTCAATTGCTCTAATCGAGTTTTGACCCACTCGCTGTCCTCGATTTCTGCTTCAACAATGGTTCGAAGCGAAGGGATTTCTACTTCTGCTGGTATCACAGCCTCGGTCCCATAAACCAAAAGATAAGGAGTTGCTCCTACTGACGTGCGTACCGTAGTGCGATATCCCAACAATGCAAATGGTAACTGCTCATGCCACTGTCGGGAACTTTGGATCGTTTTCCTCAAAATCTTCTTGATGTTTTTGTTCGCCGCTTCTACAGCGCCATTGGCCTTTGGCCGATAAGGAGTAGAATTCCTATGCGTTATTTTGAATTGCTCGCATACATCTCCCATCAAGTGACTATTCAAGTTTGCTGCGTTATCTGTAATGATAGTCGCAGGAATACCGAAACGACAGATAAGATTTAAGTGTACAAAATCTACTACAGCTTTTTTAGTGACCGACTTGAGAGTGACAGCCTCTACCCATTTTGTGAAGTAGTCGATGGAAACCAGTATAAATTTGTGTCCATTTGAAGCCTTTGGCTCGATTGGTCCAATGACGTCCATGCCCCAGGCGACAAATGGCCAAGGTGCAGACATGGGATGCAATTCCGTCGGAGGTGCATGAATCAAATCACCGTGCACCTGACACTGATGACACTTCCGAACAAAACTAAAGCAGTCATTTTCCATGGTTATCCAGTAATAACCTGCTCGAAGGATTTTCTTTGCCAAGACGTACCCGTTCATGTGGGGTCCGCACACTCCTGCGTGTACTTCGTGCATGATCTTTCTTGCCTCCTCGGCGTCGACACATCTTAGTAGGTTGAGGTCCGGGG
The DNA here is from genome assembly GCF_000715075.1 of Nicotiana tabacum. NCBI lineage: Eukaryota > Viridiplantae > Streptophyta > Magnoliopsida > Solanales > Solanaceae > Nicotiana > Nicotiana tabacum. The sequence continues at coordinate 11,803,990 of NC_134088.1, read as the reverse complement.
TCCTCTTGTACAACAATTCACCGCTCAGAAAGAAACCACTTGCATGTCGCCTAATGGTTTCTTCAAGAACCTCCTGATATCATGGTACCAAGGCTGCGTATCTGATCCTGCCTCGATTACGTTGCAGTAACCGTGTCTTTCCCTGATTTGGATTTCCAAAGGATCGACGTGGGCGTTGCCCGGGTAGGGTAGCATTGAAGCCAGAGTAGCAAGTGCATCCGCTAGTTCATTGTGACACCTCGGGATATACCTGAACTCTATTGTTTTAAAACGCTTGCCGAGGTCCTCCACGTGCTGTCGGTAAGGGATAAGCTTGACATCCCGAGTTTCCCATTCACCTTGGGCTTGCCGGATAATCAGGTCAGAATCTCCCATGATCAGTAAGTCTTCGACATCCTGATCGATCGCCATATGCATGCCCATGATGCAGGCTTCATACTCAGCTGTATTGTTTGTGCAAAAGAAACGCAGTCTAGCTGTGGCTGGATAATGCTGACTGGATGGCGAAATCAAAATTGCCCCGATCCCTACACCTTTGGCGTTTACAGCTACATCAAAGAACAACTTCCAAACATGAGCGTCCTCCGAGACCACTTCTACGGTGTTTACTTCTTCATCTGGAAAGTAGGTACTCAATGGCTGGTATTCCTCATCGACCGGATTTTCGGCCAAGTGATCTGCTAGCGCCTGGGCTTTCATTGCCGTGCGAGTAACATAGACTATGTCGAATTCAGTAAGCAAGATTTGCCACTTAGCCAGTCTTCCAGTAGGCATTGGTTTCTGAAATATATACTTCAAAGGATCCAACCTGCTTATGAGGAAGGTAGTGTGAGCTTGAAGATAATGTCTCAGTTTTTGAGCAACTCATGTCAAAGCGCAACACGTTCTTTCCAACAGAGTATACTTGGCCTCGTAGCCGGTGAATTTCTTTCTCAAGTAGTAGATCGCTTGTTCTTTCTTTCCGGTTATGTCATGTTTCCCGAGGACGCAACCGAAAGAGTTTTCCAAGACTGTCAGATACAAGAACAGCGGTCTTCCTGGCTCTGGAGGGACCAAAACTGGGGGATTCGAAAGATATTCTTTGAATTTATCAAAGGCTTCTTGACACTCAGCCGTCCATTTGATCACCGCATCTTTCCTTAACAGCTTGAATATGGGCTCACACGTGCTTGTCAGCTGGGCAATAAATCGACTGATATCGTTTAATCTGCCCAACAGACTCATCACGTCTTTCTTCGTTCTTGGGGGAGGTAGATCCTTGATAGATTTTATCTTGGTTGGATCTAATTCGATACCTCTCCTGCTCACTATGAAGCCCAAAAGCTTGCCCGATGGAACTCCGAAAGCACATTTGGCTGGGTTCAGCTTCAAGTCATACTTCCTCAGTCTCTCAAAGAACTTTCTCAAGTCTTGGATGTGATTATCCTGCGTCCTGGACTTGACTATCACGTCGTCCACGTACACCTCTATTTCTTGATGCATCATGTCATGAAAAATGGCGGTCATGGCCCTCATGTAAGTAGCCCCAGCATTCGTCAGACCAAATGGCATGACCCGATAACAGTAGGTGCCCCAAGGCGTGGTGAAAGTAGTTTTTTCGGCATCTTCTTCATCCATCAATACCTGATGATATCCAGCGTAACAATCTACGAAAGACTGTATCTCGTGTTTGGCGCAATTATCAACGAGGATGTGGATGTTGGGCAGTGGGAAATTATCTTTGGGACTCGCTCTGTTCAAATCTTGGTAATATACACATACCCGAGTTTTCCCGTCTTTTTTCGGTACTGGAACCACATTTGCCAACCATGTTGTATACTGGACTACCCGAATCACTCCCGTTTTCAGTTGTTTGGTGATTTCCTCTTTAATCTTGTCACTGACCTCAGTTTTGAACTTTCGTTGCTTTTGTTGAACTGGAGGACAATCAGGATGAATTGGCAATTTATTAACCACTAGATCAACACCGAATCCCGGCATGTCATCGTATGACCAAGCAAACACGTCTTTAAATTCAAAAAGAAGTTGAATTATCGCCTCTCATGTTTTCTTGTCCGTGTGAATGCTTATTTTGGTCTCCCGGATTTCTTCAGGAGTTCCTAAATTAACCAGTTCGGTGTCATTCAGATTTGGCTTACGTTTATTCTCAAAATGTTCCAACTCTCGGTTTATTTCCCTAAAAGTTTCTTCTTCATCATATTCTGGTTCTGGGTTCATTAATTCATAGTTAAAAAGCTCGTTGTGATCTGGGCGTGAAGTCCGCAAGCATGTTATATTTAAAGCCGCATTATTATAACTGAAAGGAAAGATAAAAGGAAAAATAACAAAAATCAGAACAAAAGAAAAAATGGGAAAGCAATGATGATTTTTTTTATTTTCTTTGGGAAGTTGGAAGACAACAATGTTTACAACTTAGGAATTCAAAACAACAATTGAAAGGAAGAAAACGTTCAAGTTATGTCCTGGAGATAACTTGTGACACAGGAAAGGTGGCAGGACAGGTCTACCCGGACTTCCGTCTAGTCGGGAATGGCGTGGCCTCCCAGTTTCGAAGTTTGGCGTTTCGGCCCCACGTACAGCATCTCAGTAGTGCTTGTGCCTTCACCTGGTTGAACCATGTGAGTCTCGTAGAGCATTTCTCTCATTGCCCCACATATCTCCTCGATTTCCTCAGCCGTGAAGATCTCATCGTCTTCTTCTTCGGTGTACGTTGGCCTGATGAAAGTTTCATATAAATCCGGCAATGGTCGAGGTAATTTCCAACCCTCATTTTTCCTTTTCTTTGCCCACTCTTCATCTCCTGTAGTGAGTTTGAAACCTAGTCCAAACGTTTTCTTGGTGGTCGGCAAAGTGATGGGTTTTGTTATTCCCTGAAGGGTTCGTCCAAGCCCTTTCCCTGGCCTAAATCCGTGCCGGATCATCTCTTTGGCCACCATAACCGAGGCGTTAGACAAGAAAGGCTGGGGGCAAGGTATTCCCTCTTCATGCTGCTCTGCTAGTACAATCTCGAAAGCTTGATAGACCGTGTGTTCGCTCCCTTCTCTTGGTTCAAGATATGGGATGGATGGGTCCCGATAAATAGCATGCTCGTCTTCTCCATGGACCACGATCTCTCGGTCTTCGTACTCAAACTTCACCATCTGGTGAAGAGTGGAAGGCACAGCTCCTGCCGCATGGATCCAAGGTCTGCCGAGGAGAAAATTGTAGGATGTATCCATGTCGAGCACCTGGAAGGTTACTTCAAACTCGACTGGTCCTATGACCAACAACAGGTCTATTTCCCCCATGGTATCTCTCTTGATGTCGTCGAAAGCCCTTACGCAGACATTATTGGGTCGGATTCTTCCGGTCCCAATTTCCATTCTTTGTAGCGTGGAGAGCGGGCAAATGTAGACACCTGAACCTCTATCCAACATCACCCTCTTGACATAGTAGTCCTCGCATTTAACGGTTAGATGCAGGGCTTTGTTGTGAGCTGCTCCTTCTGGAGGTAAGTCATTCTTGCTGAAAGAGATTTGGTTAACGGCGAAGAACCTTTCTGTCATCTGTTCCAGTTGTTCAACTGAGGTTTCAACTGGCACGTATGCTTCATTCAGGGTTTTCAGTAAGATCTTTTGATGCTCGACCGACCTCATCAACAATGATAGCATGGACACTTGCTCGGGGCACTTGCGCAGTTGATCTATCACTTCGTAATCCGGCATTTTCATTTGTTGGAAGAATACTTCCGCTTCTTCAACGCTTACAGGCTTCTTTGGTGGGAAGCGTCTTCGTGTGGCATTGTTCAGCTCTTGGGCGTTTGAATACCTTCCAATGAAAGTATTTTCGGGAAGTTCCCCCGTGACTTCTTTACCTTTGTACGTTACCAACGTCTTTTGATAGTTCCACGGTACTGTGGACGGGTTTGTCATCAGCTTTTGTGGCACGCGTCTGATAACCATTGGCTCATTCAGCCGAGGTGGTTGAATTGTCTCCCGGACCACATAGGCCCCTTTTGGTACGTACATAGGTTTTGCCTTTTTGACCTCGAAGTTCTGCGACTTCTCTGCTCGACCTCGTGGGATGTAAGAACTCTATCCTTTACCGGTACCGCTTTCTTCTCCACCTTCTTTTCGGGCTTGCGCTTTGCAGTATTGGCCTTTTCCCCTTTTTCTAGTTTCTGGGCTGTTTCAGGCTTTTTCCCTGCGTTGACAATGGCGATTATAGCTTTCAAAGCAGGGTCAAATTCTTTGTCTTCGCAAATCATCCCGATCAGCGGCCCGTTATTGTGAGCAGGTAATGGATTGTTAGTCACATTTGGGACCTCCTCGTCCCTTATCACTATTTTCCCTTGCTCTATCAAATTCTCGACCACTCTTTTCAACGACCAGCAGTCATTTGTATCGTTCCCCTCGGCCCCTGAATGATAGGCGCATCTGACTCCAGCTTTGTAAGAAGGTGACGTCGGGTTTTGCCTTGTTTGAGGGACTGGTTGCAGGAAGCCCAACTAGACTAGCTTCGGGAACAAAGTAGAGTATGGTTCACCGATGGGCGTGAAAGTCCGCCTTCTAGGCGGCTCCTGAGGGCGGAAGTTATTCTGCGGAGGTTGTGGGTTATAGTGGTTGCGGTAAGGAGGTTGATTTCTGGGAAGTGGAGCTTGGCCTCGGTTGGCTTGTTGCGGCGGATGGACATAAGGCTGGGCATTCATGACCATATAGGGTTGATGAGCATATGCCAAATTTGAGTGGGGGTAGTAGTGTTGTGGGGTTCTTTCCGGAAAACGGGGTCGGGGATTACGATATTCCCTTGTTCCTGAGGCTGCCATGGCCGTTTCTTCCTTTTTCTTCCCTCTTGCCATTCCTCCGGACCCGCTTTGGACGGCTTGGGAGGTCGCCCTTATGGCTGCTTGACTCAAAATCCTACCTGTTTTCAGACCATTCTCCACCATCTCTCCAATCTTAATTGTTTCTGCAAACGGCTTTCCCATGGCTGACATCATGTTTTGGAAATAGTCAGACTCTTGAGCCTGGAGAAAGGTAGTGACCATTTCCACTTCATCCATGGGAGGCTTCACCCTCGACGCCTGCTCGCGCCACTTAATAGCATACTCTCTGAAGCTTTCTGAAGGTTTCTTTTTCAAGTTCGACAGAGAATTTCGGTCTGGTGCGATGTCGATGTTATACTGGAATTGTCTCACAAAATCTCTAGCGAGATCATCCCAGACATGCCATCGGGACATGTCCTGGTCCATGTACCATTCCGAGGCTATTCCCACCAGACTTTCCCCGAAATATGCCATTAGCAATTCCTCTTTTCCGCCGGCTCCCCTTAATTGGTTGCAATATTTCTTTAGGTGAGCAATGGGGTCATCGTGCCCGTCGTACTTCTCAAACTTTGGGGTCTTGAAACCCACTGGTAGGTGAACGTGAGGGAACATGCATAGGTCGGCGTAAGAGACGCTTTTCTGTCCGCTCAAACCTTGCATATTCTTCAAACTCTGTTTAAGGCTTCTCATTCTTTTGGCCATCTCATTTTGTTCAACAATTCTGGGGTTCTGATCCTGCCCAGGTGCAAGCTCGCACTGAGGCTGTGGAGGATTAGTGCTGGTAGCGAACCTAGTTGGTTCCATCGAGAAGGATTGGGCTTGGAATGTAAACGAGGACGAGTCAAAAGTCGGCTTGTATGCAACAGGTTGTGTCGTGATCGGGCAAGGTGGTGCAGTAAAGATATTGGTGTTTACATCCGTCGTTGGCACCCGAGGATGAGACTCAGAGGGCGATCCAGCAGAGAAGGCTGAAATGGCTGGGTATCCGAATGGGGTAGCAGGATAACTTATGGGGACATTAGAAGTCCCGCTTGTCCTGGAGAATAACTCAGGGAATCCAGGAACGATGCTTGGTGGCTCTTTTCCATTATTCCAGTCATCAAGCATTTCCAGCATACGAAGCCGCAAGATTCTATTTTCCTCCGCAGTTGCGGATTCGGGCGTGAGGACGGCCGAGATAGAACTTTCCTCGGAAACAGGGATTGTTGGCAACGGAATCTCTGAAGACATTTCTACACTGCCTCTTGACCTGGTGAAGTAAGTGTGAGTACTGCTTCCGGACTTAACAACAGGTAGTTGAACACTCCTCTTTGACCTCGTGAAGTATGAGTGCGAGGCCAGACTTTCACCAAACCAACCACCTTTTCCAAAACCTGGAAGAAACTCAATGACAAACGAACGGTTAATTCGAATCAAATAACAGATAAGCAATCTCACGTTGGGGCATGATGCACCTATACAGTTAAATGGATTCATACATGTTTGCGACGAAAGCATGCGTCATTCCGGCATTCTTTTAGGCTTTTTATTATTTTCCCCCCTTTTTTTCAATTTTTCTCTTTGGTTAAACCGCGACCGGATCCGATGAGGATTGCCTACGTATCACGATGCCACGTGAATCAGATCATTACGTAGTTCAAAAACACAAATGAGCGTAAAAGAAGCAACCTTTTATTGTTGAAACGGTCTATTACAAACTACATTTTGCAAAAGAAAGAGCAAACTTTGAAAATAAACCTAGACTAAAATAGACTAAAACAAACTAATGGGAAAAACAGGCAGAAGATGCTTGACTTATGAGTACATTATGGTTTTGAACATTGGTGCCCGCGGGGCATCATTCGGCCTCGCCGCGGTCCTAGGTGTGAGATCCCTCTCAAGCTGCTCCAACTCATGCATGGTCTGCTTGACATAACTCATCATTGCCGAGAGGACGGTAACGCTGGTCATGTTCTCAAATAGTAGACATCGTCTGGTGATGGCATGGGCAATGGCCTTGATCCTATCTCTAGTTTTCTTCTTCTTTATGAGTAGGCGTTTTATCTGATCGCTACACATCTTGAATACCTGAGCATCCTGTATATGCTGATTCTTCAGTCGCCGTACTTCTAACTTCATCTGGGCTAAAAAGTCGTACCAGTATCTGCTCTCAATTTGGAAATCCTTGGCCTGATTAGCTGCTTTGATCTCAAGTGTAGCCATCTCTCTCTTTATTTTAGCAACAGTTTTCTCGTGGTCGCCTTTCAATTGATTCAAGTATCGGTGATGCTTATTTGCTCTTGTATCCCACTGTGCCTTGAGCTCTGCTACGACGTTTTTAGATTTCTCTAATCCCTCTTGCCATTCCCTGACTTCACTTTTAACCTCTTTATCAACAGCTCGTCCGATCGATTCCTTGGCTGTTTATCAACGTCCATCCTCATCCGTTTGATCTGGGCCCTGAGCATCTCGTTTTCCTGAGTCAACCTGTTTCGTTCCCCCAGATCGGTAGTGACTTGCATGTTGTGCTCATATTTCAAGCTTTCCACCTGTTGCTTCAACCTGCTGATTTCGATATGATAGCCTTTTTCTTTTGCCAACCAATCCCACTGCCTTTTTGATGACTCGGCGAATTTCAGGATGTGGGGTCTCTTAGCCGGCCTTTCATGCTTGAGTTCCCTTCTGTACCATGCAAGGTAACCCGGCGCTACCTCACTTTTGGCCCGATCCCGCACGCAAGTATCAGATTCCAAATATTGACACTCACTCCAGATCTGGCGAATTTTCGCTTCTGGAAATTGTCCGTCAGGACTTATCTCAATTGTTTGAGTGCTAAGATCTTCCTCATGTGGTACTGTCTGGCATCTTCCGAGCTGTCTCAAAACTCGGCAGGGCGCATAAGGTTGATTGCTCTTAAGTCCCATCAGTAAGAAATGAGTTCTAGTTGCTCGCATATGTATGACCTCATCAATAGGCAACCATCCCAATGTCCACTGTATTTGGCTGGCAGTAAGAGCTTGAAAGAACGAGGTCCATGCCATGACTCCTTTGGGCAAACCGATCTCTTTGGTTCTCGTGTAAAATTCTTCTATGCAAGTCTTTTCTGGGGAACCATGGCCCAAAATCTCGGAACGATGGCAGAGATGCTCAGTCATCTACATCTGTAGCAGCAAGTTGCAACCTTCGAAGAAATTTCCCCCAGCTTTGTAAGCTGTAAGAGCTCGAAAGATATCAGATACCACCATTGGCGCGAGAGTACTGTTATTTTGCGTGATTAAAGTGCTGACGACCCCGGATATCTTCAGATCAATGTTTCCGTCTTTCCTCGGAAATACTAGAAGACCTAGGAACATCATCATGAAAGCTACCCGTCTGTGCTTGTCCCACTTCTGACGAATACCTTTGATGCACAGCTTGTTGATTGGATTGTTGAATCTTCCTTCATGACCGTACCTATCATATATGAAGCATGGAGTACAAAAACCGGCAGCCAGATCCGGGTTGTGGACCGTCCTAGGTATCTTTAGTGAATCTAAGAACCGATGCACTGTGACGACCCTTGGGGCGACCAGGTATTTATGCTTTAATGGAAGTTCAGCATTTCCGATGTACCCAGCCATTTCTTCCAGAGTCGGGGTGAGTTCAAAATCGGAGAAATGGAAAACATTGTGCACCGGGTCCCAGTAACTGACCAAAGCTCTTATGATATCCCCTCGAGGCAGGATTTCCAGTAAACCCGTGAGACCTTTCAGATATTTCTTGACCTCGTCTTGTCCTTCAACACCTAGATCATTCCACCATAGCCGCAACTTGACAGGGATTTTAGTCATTATCGAAAAGTGTTCATTTTGCATTGTGTTCATCCTGCACATTTATTTAGGGTGATTATTAAAAAAAACTTTATTAGACTCAAAAATTAAAAATTATCTAGATCCCCTTTTTTTTAAGAGATTTTATTTTTCTTTTTTTTTTTTTTTATTTTTTTTTTTGCAAAATGGGAGGTTGGACCCGATGAGAGTTGCCTACGTATCTCACACCGTGTGAGAATCAAACCGGCGTAGTTCGGTACATCGTGAATAGAGAAAATCAATTAAACCCAGAAAACAAGAATATGTTTTTTTTTATTTTCTTTTGAAAAGAGATAAAGACTAAAGAAAATATTTATTTTTCTTTTTTTTAAGGAAATATTTGGACTATTAGTCTGAATTTATAAAAGAGGTACTACGAAAGAAACAACATTTTTTTTTGAATTATGAATTTTCCATTTTTTTTACCTTTAAATAAATACCCTTTTTTTTATTTTGAAAGTGATTAAAAGAAAATTTTTATATATATATTTTTTTTAATAAATCAAACTAGAAGACAAATTTTGTTTTTTTTGTTTCTTTTTTTTTTTAGAAAAATTCCGGCGAGGTTTTGACACTACTCGGACATTGGTTTTATTTTTCAAAATAAGTAATTATCTCCCTACGCTTCTATTTTTCCCCTTTTTTAGAAACCGGCCAGCATGCGGAACTGAAGCAAATAAATGCGCAAAACAAATAGGATGCAGCAGGATGGTCTTTTCATTTCAGGTTGTCTGTCCTAGACGGACCCAACCCCTGTGTTGAGCCCCCTAAGTCAAATGCAATATGATGCAAATAAGCGTTCCTACTAGGGATCCGGCATGAAGTTTCATTATACTAGGTTTATAACCTGGGTATTTGTTCTAGACTGTGTACCCGAGCGGACAACTCGAGTCGAGGAGGGGGCTACGTATCGGGGACCCGCGGGATCGTCCGGCTTTGTAACTTGTCCGACCTCTTTCTTATTTCAGGTATCGACACTAACAGAATAGGGAGTCTCGACCAGCGAGCTTCTCCCCGGAGGTAAGAAGAGAAGGGTTTCGGCACAGTTTATATACAGTTCAGATAATATCAAAGCGGTAAAAAACAACATTTAGCACGTTATGCAAAAACATGTAATAAAGATCAGATAATAAAGCCAAATATAACAATTATTCTAAGCTCGAATTCTTGAACCCTGAACCAATGGTTCTGGGTTAAAAAAAAATTCCCCAGCAGAGTCGCCAGAGCTGTCACACCTCCTTTTTGCGCGCCCCGCCCCGAAGGGTTAAATGCGCGAGGGGAGTTTTTCCAATTTAAGTGACAATATTCGAAATGGGATTATTTATTTTAATTCAGAGTCGCCACTTGGGAAAGGTTTGGCTTTTGGTGTCCCAAGTCACCGGTTTATCTTGAATCCCAAATGGAGGAAATTTTCGACTTTTCCAAATGAAGTCTGCGAACCAGAAATTCTAAGTAAGGAATTCTGTTGACCCGAGGGAAGGTGTTAGGCACCCTCGAATCCCGTGGTTCTAGCACAGTCGCTTAAATTGTTATAATGGCTAAATATCTGATTTAGATACATGTTATGACTTACGTGCTTTTATTAAATTTAAACCGCTTTTATTATGATCATTTATTTTTATAGAATTGCAACGTCGTGAAAATGCATCTCGAACCACGTCACAATCAATGCACTCGTGGTTGTCGATACATTTTGACTCCGTTGAGATTTGGATTTGGGTCACATCAATGTGCACCCGAATTTAAGAATGTAATTTAATTAAGCCGCGCCTAAAGAGTCTAACGTGTTATTGTCTTTGGAGAAGGCAAGGAAATTCACTAGACCGCCCATCTCCAAATTCTAAATGTTTATTATGATTAATTATTGAGGGCCTCGCAATGTGTATCTTTCTTTGAACGGGTCTCATCTCATTATTTTAAAAGAGATATCCTAAAGTGGCTACATTTTCTATTATGTTTGTCTCTAAAATAGAAAAGGAAAAGGTACGTGCTAATTTACTTGCATGCTTTTAACCAAATCCGGATTTCCTGTCAATCATTTGATTCATTTGGTTAATTTGTTTGCAAGATGAAGAATGCAGTATCTCGTGGAACCTGCCTTTAATTCTAATGAAAATTACATACAAGCTGGTGAAACGCTACAACTACTTCAAACATTTCTTGAGTTGAATTTAACTAAACTTATTTAGGCTAGATTAAAGGAATTAGCTACTAGACGTTGTTACTAATGGGATTTGAACGTGATCCTATGTACTGCCTAACGGGACCCGACAAAAGGACTAAAATAAAACAAAACAGCATTGTATAAGGTTGGAGTATACATTCCCCGTACTAACAAACAACTACAAACTAAAACACAAAGGACTAAACTCAATCGAGTATCAGTTAACATATACTTTCATACTATTGAATTATAAACTAATCAATTATACAGACCCATTAATATACCATGAATATTACAACAAATACTTGAACTTCTTCAACCTTTTTCATTTCATGCTTTCAAACTGTTTCAGCTACGCCAATATGGGACTCGAAATGTGTACCTGGAATGCTGAAATGCAAAGAAGAAGAGGAGAATAACAGGGAAGATCAGCAGCAGCAGGAGTCAGAATAACAGCAGCAATCAAAGCAACACAGCAGAACAAGTTCTAGTGCAAGAATGGAACTATAGCCTGACGGGAAAGTAGCCAAATGATAGCAGCACACAGTGTAGTAGAAACAGAACTCCAGACAATCCAATTCCGAGATAAACCAATGCAACAAACACTACCAGTAATCTCGATTGAAACTTAGAAGAAGCAATACTACCTAACAGATTGCCAACAGATGAGCTTCAAACAAACAACAAAAAGTTTCTGATTGCCTGTCTGTTTTTATTTCTTGCTCTCTTTCTATCTCTATCTATCTCTCTCTGTATGTGTATTTAAAAATCCAGAAAGTCCTTCAATCTGTCTGCCTTCCTTCTTTTATTTCTCTACGTATATATGCTTTCTAAAATCCCTCAAAATCCAGTCTCCTCCCCCTTTGCTAATGGAAGTTCTGCCCCCTTTTATCCTAAGCTCAGGCCATATTGAACAGCCTGTAAAGCCATCAGAAACCCCCCTCCATGTGGTCTCTCCTCTTTTCAATTTCCACTCAACTATTTAAGTATAAACCCTCCCATGATATTCCCTGACAAACCCTTTTAATCACCTTATTAAACTAAAAGCAGACATGGGCAGCAGGAATATAATCCTGACAGCACATGCTGTCAAGTTATTCTTCATCTCAAAAGGGCCTTTATGCACATGTTGTGCACAAAAGCACATGCCACCAATTCAGATTGCAGCTAACAATCCAATCTTTTCATTTTCAGATTCAAATACAGCAACTATAAGTAGCCATACTTGATTCTTACTTTGATTCAAACAAAGTCCCAGCATGCAATAGATCAAATTGTTACCATTCGAACAACTGAAATTAATCGACGACATATGTCGACTCGACTATACTAATCATAACATGTACAATCGAAAGCCATGATCAGAACATCTAACAGTATTAAACACATGATTCGAATTGTACTGACTTAAACAAAAATTGTACTGGGGAATCGATTAATCAGTCAAATTTAAAGTTCAATTGATTGCACAGCACATACACATATACACATTATCAGTGAATAGAGGAAAGACTCGATCAAACACAGAGGTTCAGGCAAGGCGGGCAAAAACAGTTGGTAAAATTCAAAAACACAAATTAAAACAAGACGTTTGGCCATACAAACAGACCTTTAACAAACACATGAACTGAAAAAAGAAAAACAAACTTACCTTAAAGTCCTTGAAAGAAAAATCAGAAAACCAGCTCGTGTTTGAATAGACCCTTCTTAGGGTTGAACGGACTTTAATCGAAGTGTTCTCAACTGAGAACACTTCGATTAAGGTCCATTAGAACCTAATCACTTTGGCTCAAACGGACACAAACCAGGCATGAGAACTTCTAGGGTTCCTAAGGGTAGATTTGGGTTTTGGGTTCCCTTGGTTAGATTCGGACCAAACCAAGCATGGTTTGGTCACGAGGGAGGTCCGGGGACTATCTGGTATGAATCTAGGGTAGATCGGTGTAAGTCAGGTTCCGACTCGAATCTTCAAATGAAGATTCGAGAAGGTGGGAGGGGATTCGAGCTAAGTGGCTGGTGGATTTGGGTTCAGGATGGTGAGGTGCATCTATGGTGTTAAGGTGAGGGCCACCGGCGTTCATGCCGCCGGGTTTTTGGTGAAGGGAAATGGGGGCGGCTAGGGTTCCGGGGTTTGTGGTGAGGACGAAGGCGGGGGTCTTGGATAGGGGGCAGGGTATGATAGGAAAGTTTATATATGGAATTGGTGGATTGATCTCAGCCGTTGGATCAATCGGGATCAACGGCTTGGATCTGAAGGCTTAAACGAAACGGTGTCGTTTGGCTTAGCAAGGGTCAGGGTTGGTTCGGGTAACGGGTCGAGTAATGGGATTATGGGTGAGAGATCTGGACCGTTGGATCAGTTTGGTTTGATGGTCGAGATGGGTTGGCATTGAAACGACGTAGTTTTGGTGTCAAACTACGTCGTTTTTGTGGCCTGGAGATGGGCTGTTTGGACTGGTGGCTTGGGCTGCTCGTTTGGGCCTCAGATTTTGAAATGGGGAATCAGCCCAAATTTGTTTAAAACAAATTGCACCCTTTCTTTTTATTTCTAATTTTTCTTAAACACAAAGCCTAATTAAATAAAATTAAACACTATTAATGAACATTTAATGTAATTATTACACGCATATTAAAATATTTAAAGTAAGTAAAATCAACCAAGGCAACAATCAGGACAAAAAATGCATATTTTATGATTTTCCATTTAATGACCGGATTACGGTTCAAACTAACATGACAACACATTTTTTATGTTTTGTTTCAATAAAATAATAAAAAAAAGAAAATAGGCAAAAATCATAGATAATTAACAAAATGCCACGTAAAAATCCAGAAATTGTACAGCAAGATCAATTGCTATTATTTTCGTTTCTTTTTGGAGTGATTGTCGCGAAAACAAAAATCACGTGCTCACAGTGTAGATATCTCATAATAATATTTTGGGGGTAACGGGTAAAGTTATTGTCATGTGACCAGGATGTCACGGGTTCAAGCCGTGGAAACAGCTTCTTGCAGAAATGCAGGATAAGGCTGCATACTATAGACCCTTGTGGTCCGACCCTTTCCCTAATCGACCTCGTGCATAGCGGGAGCTTAGTGCATAGGGCTGTCTTTTTTATTTTGTCCTCAATGAATGCACACAGTATGAATCTGTTGTGGCCATTTATTCAAGTTGATTATGTCAGATACTTTTTCAATTAGTATTGGAGCACAAAATCTATCTAATCTTGAAACTTTATGGTTAGTTCTATAGTTGTATTTATGAAATTTGCACCAACTATAAATCAAAAGAAAAAGGAAACAAAAAAGATGTTAGCTTGGCTGATGAATGTTATATTGCCTTGAAAGCTTTGATTTGCACATAGCTTTGTCCTTGAGGCCAAAGTCTACCAAGTATTTATTGCCGTCTCCAAATGCAAGAAGTTTTACTTTAAATGCAAACAATATCTTCTTGGATAAACTATTACTGTACAAATTATTACACGGGCCAGCTTTATCTAGTCTAGTAGCATAGAAGGAATAGTGAAACAGCGAACTGCAGCAATAGATATGGTGATTATGAGGAGAAACATGATAACATGCCTATAATTTATAATTCTCATCATAATTATTATCGAGTGAGAGAAAATAATGTGTACGTGCATGAGTGCTATCATATAATAGGTTGTTTGATTTATTTATATGTATATATAGGGTTTAAAGTAGAGTACAATTTCTATTTCCTAATGACAATACAACACCTTTTCCTTTAGGGATTAGGGCTAACGGTTCGGTACGCGAAGTCATCTACTACCTCGACTTTTCCAACCCATATTGAGGTACTATTTCTATCCGATTTATGCTAACATTATTATTCCTATTTACTCTTTTTTTTTAATATATTTTTCGTTCACCAATAAAACATTAAAAAATTATTTCCTATAGAAAATAACTACTCTTTTAGGGGGGAAATTCCTATTGACTTACGATTTTATTTACAGCTTGTTTGGATGATTGTTACCTACTGTATTGTATCGTATTGTTATTTTAAATATAATGTTTGTTTTAATTGTTACTTAAATTTTATTGTATCATATCGTTAAATCCGTCGTTACGTAACAACGAAAAGTACTACTTTATGGAACGACGAATTTGATATGTTGGCATAGTTATCTTGCTTTTTTCTCGCATCTTGCCCTTTCATATTATTAAATAATCATATTTTATCTTTTACCCAATTTTTTATATAATAATTCTACTCAGTATCCTATTTCTTCTTAATAATATTACAAGTTTATTTTTCATATTGTTGGTGCGTGACATCATGAAATGACGGCAAGCGATACAATCTATTCAAACGTTATATTTATCAAACAATATAGTACAATTCAATACAATACATTATAATTAAAGAACGTAAGCCAAGGTTGCCTAACTTGAACGAACCCTTCTGATCAATAATACTCCATATAACTTGGGTGCATAAGTGCTGTTCGAAACAAATAAATAAAATGCAAAACCGTTCAACCTGCATAAAGAGGAGGGGAACGGAAACATAGCTTCTGTTGCCTGTTACTGTTAGTAATGATTTTTGAGGGAGATTTGATTTTGAAGATTTTTAACGGGAGTTTTTCCTATATATACTATAATAGAAATTTATTTACTTATTTTCTCTATGTTTTGTAGTTGTCAATAAGTAATTAGATTTTTCTTACAAATTATATACATTACTCCTTAAAAGGCTCACATCCAGAGGCGGAGCCAAGATTTGAAGTTAATTGGTTCTAAATTTGCCACGGAACTATAACTCATCTTAGTTACGGGGTTCGCAATTAAATATTTATACATACCTAATGATTTTTTTAGTACAAATACAATATTTAAGTAAAAGTGACTGGGTTCGGCCGAACCTGCACCTCATAGGCTAGCTCCGCCTCTACTCCCACCTCATTATTAGTGTCTTCAATTAAGAGATTCAATTACATCATTTTTTTTTCTCTCCTCTTCTCTCTCCTTTTTCTACATCAAAATCCCTTAATCTACGCCAGAATCTTCATCGTCTCTCTTCCCACCATTGCGACAGTTTTATATTATTAAAAAACGTCAATAGCATCGTCCTTTTGCTGGGAGACTGGACAACACTGAAAATAAAGAAACATTCAAATTGTTGCCAGAATTATTCCCAATGCCATTTCATTAAAATAAAACCTTTAAGTTTTGAATTCGATATATATATTCATATTTTCAGATTTTGTAATTTATTTGGATAAGATATTCTTACAAATGATTGAGAATATGCTTTGGCGTTTATATCTTAATTTTGAGGGAGATTAGTTAAGTATAGAGTTGGTTTTAGGTGAAATTTAATATTGAAACTCAAAAAAGAAGAAGTTGCAGAAATTGTATGATAACTATATCATATTTGTATCTGAATTTTATCGGATACATTAATGCCTAAAACATATACTTGTATCACAATTGTATCTAACTTGTATCTGGTACATTATTACCCAAAACAATACCTGATATAATACTAATAAATTAATATACAATTATCATATATTTGTCACGGCCTAAAATCAACCTGTCGTGATGGCGCCTATCATAGTATTAGGCAAGCCGACTACTCAGACATTTCCAACACTTTAAAGCTTTGAAAGATACGAAAACAGTTTAATTTAAGGAAAATCTTTTTAAAACGGGATAGGAAGTCATTTCAATACATAATCTCTCCCAAAACCGAGGTGTCACCGTGTACATGAGCATCTACATAAAGATATAGTCTGGTACACCGTCTAGAAAATAAAAACTGAAACATAACATGAAAGATAAGGGAGGAGAGTCAAGGTCTACGAATGCCAAATAGCCACCTCGATAATCTCCGGAGGTCCGGACTCCGCAACTCAGCAACCGTCGTGACCGGAAGCACCTGGATCTGCACACGAGGTGCAGAGTGTAGCGTGATTACAATCATACTCAATAAGTAACAAATCTAACCTTTGGACTGAAAGTAGTAATGAACTAGGTAGGCTCAATTTAGAATAGAAATAACAATACGGAAATGTAGGCATGCTTTCAAGTTCAACAGTTAAACTCAATACAAATAAGATAGATCAATTCTGAATGATATAAGGAATATGATCTCTCTATATCTACATGCCAATGTACATGTTGTACGTGATGCACCATACTGGAAGCCTCGTGTATTCACACTTTCATAATACTCAATCACTCAGTATTGTATATGTCGACTGACAGTTAGTCACTCTGTACTGTATAAGGCCAATCCCGGCCAGGGAAAATCTATCCTCAAATATAAATGATTCGGGCAAGATCCATCCCTCAATATAAATCAACAACTCTCACTGTGGGGGTGTACAGCCCAAGCACTATAATAAGCCAGATCCAGGCATAATAAATAAAACATGTTGCGGCGTGCAGCCCGATCCCATAAATATCACTCACAATCAGGCCCTTGACCTCACTCAGTCATCAATCTCTCCAGTCCCTCTGGCTCATAACGCTCATACTAAGCAGCCCTAATCAATGATACGATATGTGACAATACACAATAACAGAGACTGAGATGTGATATGAAATGATGAATAAGACTAAGTACATAATTGCAATTTGACAAATAAGTCAACAGTAAAGAATGGCCACTATGGTCCTAGTAGTACCAGCATATAGCTTAAACATGATTCCTAGCATAGAATACATCAAGAACGTTTAGATAAAATGACTACGCAACTCCAAGGTAATGACTAAATCATAATTTCTACGGTGTATGCCCACACACCCATCACTTAGCATGCGCATCACCTCAACATCTATCACAGAACATGTAATTCAGGGTTTCATACCCTCAGAACCAAGTTTAGAAATGTTACTTACCTTAAAACCGTGCAAATCTCTACTTCAAAACGCCCTTGCCTCATGAAATGGCCTCCGAATGCCCAAAATCTAGCCACAAACAGTTCGATACAATCAACATGAGTTAAAGAAATCAATTCCATAAGAAAACACTAACTTCTGGATCAAATTCAGAAAATCAATTCAAAAACTGGCCCCCGGGCGCACGTCTCGGAATCCAATAAAAGCCACAAAATCCGGAATCTCATTCAACCACGAGTCCAACCAAAAGCAAATCGACACCCAAATCCCCAACTTAAACTCTTCAAATCCCTAGCCTCAAACTTCAAATAAAACCACACAATCTATTTGGGAAAATCAATGGAAAAACATAATTATTGAGAAAATTAAACCACAAGTGACTTACCTCAAGAATCCCTTCGAATTTCCTCTCAAAATTGCCTAATCCCGATCTTGGAATGTTCAAAAATGAAGAAAATCTCGGAACCCTCATTTTTATAATCTGCCTAGGCCTTCTCGCTTCTAAGGTCCAAAAATATGCTTCTGTGGTACCACTTTTCCGATCAATCATCTGCATCTACGGAAGCCACTTAAGGCCGATCAACCGCTTCTGTGGTAACAAATCTCGCTTCTGCGGGGGCGCATCTGTGCCATCCATCCGCTTTTGCGGACCAGTGACACCAAGCCCTTTCCGCTTCTGTGATCCTCCACGCGCAGGTGTGAGTCCGTATCTTCTCTCCACAGCTCCAATCCAAACTCCACTTCGGCGCTTCCCACCTTAGAGGACTCGGACTTTTAGAAAGTTGAAGGATAAACAAGTTAGGCAATTGTGAGATACTATGACTGCTGATCATTTTGAGTATTATATCCCCGTTCTCCCTATTTGATGTTTTACATATTTGTATTTGTGGTTACATGACTTGCCGAGGTGTTTGGTTTGGTTTCGGGGAAGTTACAGAGTGGATTGGAACACTTAGTCCCAATGTTAGAAGTTTAAGTTAAAAGAGTTGACCGGAATTTGAATTTTGTGTAGACGACTCCGGAATAATATTTTGATGATTTAAATAGCTTCGTATGGTGATTTTAGACTTAGACGTATGTCCAAATTTAGATTTGAAAGTCCGTCAGTGGGTTTGATGATTTTAGGCGAAAGTTGAAAAATTGGAGGTTTGGAAGATTGATAGGTTTGACCGAGAGTTGACTTTGTAGGTACAGGGTTCGAATTTTGATTTTGAGATTTAGAATAGATCCTTTGTGTCATTTGGGACTTGAATAAAAAATTTGAGGTCATTAGAAGTTGATTTGGTATGGTTCGGCATGAGTTTTGGAAGTTTAAAGTTCATTAGGCTTGAATTGGGGTGCGAGTCGTGATTTTGATGTTGTTTTGTGTGATTTTAGGCCTTGAATAAGTCTGTTTTGAGATTGGTTGGTGTGATTGGACGGGATCTGGGGGCCTCAGGTGTGTTTCAGATGGGTTCAAGACCATTTCTCCATGTTTTGGAACTACTGATTCTCAGTTCTGGTTTCCTTCTTTGCAAACGCGAAGAAGAGGTCACGTTTGCAGAGGGTAATCTGTGGGAAGGGGTGATTTTTATTCACGTTTGTGAAGTAGCGAGCACATTCGTGAAGCTTTGGATGGCAGTGGACATCGCGATCGTGCAAGGTTTGTTGCGTCTGTGTAGAAGGGGAAGCTCAGCTGGGTTGTCAGGAAGTGAGCCTTCGCGATCGCGTTAGGACACCCGCGTTCGCGAAAAGTCAAGATAGGTGTGCATCACGTTCGTGGCTTGGGTACCACGTTTGCGTAGGCTATTTTGGGGGGGAAGTGATTTATTATGCTTCGCGATACTGACGTTGGTTTAAGTACTTTTGACTCGGATTTGTTCATTATTCATGATTCCATATTTGGTTTTAGCATTTAATTGGTGAATTAAAGTGAAGAAATGAGGGATTTTAGGTAAAGCTTTCCTAAAGTAAAAATTGAGGATTTGAAGGTCGAGTTAAGGTCGGAATTGGATGAAATTGGCATGGATGAACTCGTAAGGAATGGATGTTCGAAATTTGTGAGTTTGACCGGGTCCCGAGGTGCGATCCCAGGGTTGACCTTTTGTCACGCCTGTGAGCACGTGATTTTCGCCCTAAGCTAATTATTCCCAAAAATTCAAACAAAATAATTTTTCTTTATTTTTATAATTTTTGTGCATTTTGGTGTTATTTTCTGTTAATTGTTTGCATTTTATTTGTGCATGTTAATTCATATGAAAATACAAAAATATGCATTTGTATTTATGATATAATTTTATATTTTTAGCATTAATTAGGGGTTAATTTGTTTTAAAACAAAACATGAAAAATCACAAAAATAGTTCACATTTGCATTTTAATTGTTTTAATCGTGAATTTGTCGTAAAATAGGTTTTAAATAATTTTAGAATTTAATTAGTATAGCTTTGGAATATTAGGACTTTATTTTAATTTTTGCACATTTATATAAATTAGGGAAAAATAAACAAAAATACAAAATGAAAATAAGAAAAAAAACAAAGAAAAATAAATAAAGGGGTGTTTAATACAAAGCCACAATTGGGCTCTTTCAATTAAATTCCACCACAACCCAAAACAATGTCATCCGCCCAGGCCCAATGTCGCCCCATCCGGACCCAGTCCCCTTTCAACCAAACGACGCCGTTTGGCGTTGTTAAATCTGAGCCCTTAATCGTGTTAATCCAACGGCCCATAACCCTTCCCCATTTGACATAATACTGTCCGAATAAACCTCTAACCCTAGAGACATCAGACCTTCTTCCTCGTACCAATCTCCAGCCCCGCCGGAACCTCGCCGCCGGCAAACGACTTCCATGCCAAAAGCCCCAAATTAACACCATAGATTCCCCATGAATCCCTCTTTCCATTCCTACCATTGGTTTCCCTCGAATATTGTCGGAGCTCGTCGAATCTCTGATTGAAGTTTTCCGGCCGAGTCGCAAACTCACCCAAACCGGCCCAAATTCACACCATGCCTTCCCTTGACCTCCCTCATCCCTAATATCTCATTAGTTTCTGTCAAATAACACCGGAACTGGACGAATTTTTGAATCCGAGGTTCTCGCTATTTTGGGTTGTTTGGAGGGTTTTTCAAGTCGAGTGACCTCAGGTTAATATTATAGGTCTATTTCGTATGAAATGGATGGATAATATTAACTTGAAGTTAATTTCGAAGATTTTTTCTTTTGGAAGCTAAACTTCAGTAAGTTTTCTCTCCTTCTTTTCTTTAGTTCAATTCATTGTTCTGTCTATTCCATCAAGCATCATTTTAATTATACTAGTTTAAGTTCGTCTCTGATTGGTATGGAAGTTTAGGATAATCGTTTAGGGTAATTTTCATTTTTTTTGTTTCTTTCTTTTGTTTAAATTCTGTTTTGATTTTGAATGCTCAAATGACAATTGGTCGTTAAGCTTTCTCTTTGTTCTGTTCATGTGAAATTAGATTTGGAATTTGACTTAGTTTAACTTCAGTTTATGCTTTTGTTAAAGCCTTATCAGTTGGTTATTTGTTCAATCGATATTGGTGTTAATTAATGCATTGTTTAGGATAGGTTGTTTGGGTCAGCTGAATAATTCACATATTAGTTAGTTTTAGGTAAATTTTAGCTAAGATGAAGGGGTTGGGATCATGATAACATTAATCTGTAAATTTCAGACTAGTAGAAGGGCATTTTAGGCATAGAAAAGGGTAGTTTCTTTAAGAATAGTAATTTCAAAGTAGGGGTAAGGGTTGTATAGGTATTTTGCGGGTAGAAGAGCATCCTAGGGCCTTCTAGAAGGGTACTTTAGTGTAGATTTTAGCACAATAGAGATATTTGCTTGTTTAGCAAGTCAAAAATAAAGGGACCAAACTGAAAATAGAAAAGGACTAAAAAAAATCAAAAAATCTGATTTATCCCCTCTTTGTTGCCTATAAAAGGACATCCAAATGCCTTGGGGAAGGGGCTTCTTTTTCAACCAAAAAAAAAATCCTACAAAAAGCTTGTTTTCCCTTTTCCCAAAAATTCCAGATTAGTGTTTAAATTCAAATATACAAAAATACAATAACATCAAAAAATAGAAAAATCAAAGAAATTTCACTGTTTCATCAGCATTACTTCAGTCTAGTTTCAGATTCTGTTTTGGGTGCCTTCATTCAGAGTTTTACGAGTGTTAGCAGCATCAGGGAGATTTGAGTTTGTGTTGGTGATTGTTGGTCATTCAGCTGTGATTGAATTCAAGTGTGTTCAAGTAATTGGTGTTGGGTTTGGCTTGGGCGTGATTTGATTTCAAAAAAAAAATTCTCTGTGGGTACTAGTCTGGTTGGTTTCTGCTCGTGTTGCTTGCTGCTAACTGATTCTGTTCTTCTTTACTCCAAAATTCCAGGTACACAATCGAATTCCAAGTTGATGTAATTTTGAGACTCAAGCCCGAAATGAATTGGATCCATGTTACAACTTTGTTCCCCTGTTGGTCCCTATTATACTCTAGATGGATTTCGTTTATGATAGATTATTAGTTGTATTGAATTATATGAATTGTATTATAGGACTGTAGATCTGAACGTTATTCTTTTAAAATAGGCAGTGTTAGTGTAATATTGAATTTCCAGTAGTTAAAACTCAACGTGCCTCTTAGAACTCTCGAGTTAAGTGAACGGTTTGAATCCAGTATTGTGATTCAATTTGCAGCAAGTATAAATGAGTTCCTGCTTGCATGTCTATCCCAGTAGTCTCCATGAGTTATGTATTGACTAACTAGAGGTGGAATTAATTTCGTTGTTTGGTTTTAGATAGAAAAGTGTAGTTTATTCCTGCCTGGGTAATCATTAGTCAAAATAAGCAGTTCATTTGTCCCTCATAAATGATTTGAAGCCAGTACCTGAAGAAACTCAGCTCTTAACATGGAAAAAATATGTGTGATTGGTTATAATAATCAGAACATTGGGAGAATTGGGATTTATGTATCCATTGGGACCCGAGTTAGGTAGCAGGCTTAAATTAAAAGGCCCTTCCTTTTGTTTAGGCCCGGACTTGAACTCGGAACCTGAATTTTAATGTAATTAATTAGGATTTTTCTTTTCTTTTAGAGACAAAAAAACAAAAATAGAAAATATAGTCGCTTTTAGGCTTACCCTTTTAAAATATAATGAGACGAGCCTCGCCAAACAAAAATATGAAAACGCGGGTCCTCAATAATTGGTTATTAAAATACCTAGAATTTGGGAGGGTCGTCTAGTAAAATTAACGACCTTCCCCAAAAATAATATTGCGCTAGACTCTTTAGGCACGATTTAATTAAATTACTCTCTTAAACTCGGGTGCGCATTGATGCGACCCAAATCCAAATCTCAACGGAGTCGAAATGTGTTAACAACCATGGGTGCATTGATTGCGACGTGGTTCGAGACACATTTTCACGACGTTGCAATTCTTTTAAAAATAATGGTAAAAGTGATTTATAAATAAAAGGCACATAGGCTAGAATGTATCAAAATCAGATAAAATCAATACAACAGTTAAGCGACCGTGCTAGAACCACGGAACTCGGGAATACCTAACACCTTCTCTCGGATTAACAGAATTCCTTACTCGGATTTCTGGTTCGCGGATTGTAACAGAGTCATATTTTTCCTCGGTTCGGGATTCAACCGGTGACTTGGGACACCATTAATTTCCCAAGTGGCGACTCTGAATCTCTTAATAATAAATTTCGTTCCGATTGTCCTTTAATTGGAAAAACTCCTGTACGCCCCTTCCGGGGGTGTAGGTAGGAAAAAGGAGGTGTGACAGCTCTGGCGACTCTGCTGGGGAGACGAACCCAGAATCTCTGGTTCAGGGTTCAGAATTCGAGCTTAGAATAATTGTTGTGTTCGGCTTTATCTGATTTTGTTACATGATCTGTGCCTAATGTGCTAATTGACTGTTTTTACCGCTTTGATATTATGTGAATTGTATATAAACTGTGTCGAAACCCATCTCCTCTCTGAGTCTTCTAAATCATGAAGAAGGGTGCACTTCGTGTGACTTCTTTTCTTTATAGTGTCTAATTCCCAATTTAGAACGAGGTTTGGATAAATTGCAAAGCCAGCATAGCTTCTGTATTCCCGGTACGTTGCCTCCCACTCGGCTCGAGTTGTCCGCTCGGGTAAGCCAGGTCTAGAACAAACCCAGGTTCTGAACCTAGAATAACTCAACCTCATGCCGGATCCCTAGTAGGAACTCTTATCTGCATCATGTGCATTTTTAGACTTAAGGGACTCAACACAGGGGTTGGGTCCGTCTAGGACTAGCAACCTGAAATGGAAAAGACCATCCTGATGCTCCTACTTGTGTTCTGTGCATTTATTTGTTTCAGGCCTGCATGTTGACCGGCTTTTGAATCTCGGGAATGTTGGAAAATTGAAAAAAAAAGGAAAAAGAGAGGAATAGCAGTTAGGGAGTTAATTGATTATTTTAGAAAAACCAATGACCAAATACTATCGAAACTCTGCCGAAATTTGGAAAAAATGGAAAAGGGAAAATATTTTATTTTCAATAATTTGTTTTACTAAAAAAAAGCAAAAGAAAAATAGAAAAAAAAAGAGTCTTTCATTTTTGGAAAATTGTTTGCTGAAAAAGAAAAAAAAGAGTCTTTGTTTTAGTTTGGAAAACATAGGTTGTTTTATTATGTGTTGAAAATGAAAAGGAAAAAGAGTCTTTTATTTTAGTTTGGAGAAATAGGTTGTTTTATCGTCTGTTGAAAATGAAAAAGGAAAAAAAGGCCTTTTATTTTTAGCTTGGAAAAATAGGCTGTTTTATTGAAAAAGAAAAAAAAAGGAAAAAAGAGTCTTGTTTCTAAATATAGTTTATGAAATGCCAAAAATGAAAATGAAAGAGTCCTGTTTTTAAAATAGTTCGGTTAATTTGCCCGAACTATGCCGGTTTGATTCTCACCGGATGTGAGATACGTAGGCAACCCTCATCGGGTCCAACCTCT
Organism: Nicotiana tabacum; assembly: GCF_000715075.1. NCBI lineage: Eukaryota > Viridiplantae > Streptophyta > Magnoliopsida > Solanales > Solanaceae > Nicotiana > Nicotiana tabacum. Next base: position 11,779,344 of record NC_134088.1, on the reverse strand, counting down.
CCTTTGCAACAATAGCCAAAAAATATATATAATAAATGTCTGAGTTTTTAATTTTCGTCATAATAAGTCGGGTGATGCAGTTTTGTCAAAAATAGCCAAATGTTCCCGAAAGGGACGTCAGAAGGCTGACTTTGCATAAACAGACACCTTTTGAGTCACTTTTTAGATTTTAGCCGATTGACCTACACAGCCTTAAAATCTTCGTCCCCGGGGTGCTGAAAGGCCGTGTTTGCAAAACCAGGTCTTTTATTTTAATTTGAAAAACAAGAGAAAGAGTCATTGGTCAAGTGAATACCGTTTGGATTTTGGTCAAACTAAGCTGAACCAGTTTCGGCGGCGTCTTAAACCGTTCTTGTCGAAATAGCCCTAGAGTATCTTTCAGTTGTCAAAAGGCTATTTTCGTAAAAGAATGGACAAGTTTGTGGAGTGTCATAAAATAATCCTCCCCGGCCTCAAAATTCATGTGAAATTGGGAAGGGTCACGTTTGCAAAAACAGTCATTTGGTTAAAATCGGCAAATAGGGAAAGGAATTTGGCCGGTGGTTAAAAATCTGTTAGCAGGGTCAGTTTTTTTTTAAAAAAAAAACCCCTTTGTAATCAAGTTTGTTTTATTATGAAAATTCCAAAAATATTTTATTGTCATTTACCTTTTATTTGCACGAACTACGCTCGGTCTGATTCATGCGGGGTCATGATACGTAGGCAATCCACATAGGATTCGACCATAACCAAAAAAAAAAGAGAAAAAGAAAAGAGCGAAAAGACAAGGAAAAGAGAGAAGAAAGAAAATAAGGCAAAAACAAAAAGTGGAAAGAAAAGAACGAATAACCAAGAAAAGAAAGAAATAAAAAGGAAAGAAAAAAGAGAGAAGAAAGAAAGAAAATAAGAGAGAAAATAAAAAGAAAAAAAGAGAGAAAGGAAAATAAGAGAGTCTGCAATCAAAAGGAGAAAAGCCGGGATGACGCATGCGATAGCAAATGCATAATAGAAACGATCAACTGCTTAGGTGCATTCATTCCCCAGATGTGCGATTACCAACGTGTTAAATGCCCTAACGCTAACATGATGGTTTCATTTTGGCATGTCATTTCAGAAAGGTGGTTGGTTTGTGGTTCTAAGGTAACGCCTCTTTGCAACACAAAAGATAATGGCAGAAAACAATGGAATCGAGTGGGTTGGTACCAATGCCCAAAAGCAGCCGGTTGAACAGGTCGACGGGTTGGTGGAAGAGGTTAAAATGTTAAGACAGCATGTGGCAGACATGTATCAGGCGTGGATGATTGGGAAAGCACCACACCCGCCACCGCCTAGCTTCCTGGGCTCTGTCCTTACCCAAACCCCAAACACAATGTCGGATGATCCCCCATACTCCCCATCTTTACCCGCTTATAACAGCTTTCCCAACCACTCCGGTAACTCCGTCATTCATCATCCAACTGTGTTTTCCCAAAGGTGCCTTTCGGTCACCTCCACTATGCTCAATAAAGAACACTTACCTAGAGCTCATGATTACCCCTCCGAGGTCACTCATAAGGATCCCAACTCGCACAAACAATGCCCACAAGATAAGCCTCGTGTTGAAAATGGAAGGTTCACGGAAAGGGAAGGGACAAACAGGGAATCCAGGAAGCTGAAAGAACCACCCGTGGATCGTTCCTCCCTATCCATAATGGAAAAGAAGCCAGGGGAAAGCTTTAGAGAGTTTGGGCTCAGATGGAGGGAGCAAGCTGCTCAAATCAATACCCCGATTGATGAGAAAGAGATGGTCGAACTTTTCATACAAGCCTAGGGGCCCATCTACTTCAATCATTTAATCTCGGTCTTGGGCAGACCTTTCGATGATGTGTTAAGAATGGGGGAGTTAGTAGAAAAAGGAATCAAGTCGGGAAAAATAATGAGTTGCTCAAAAGACATTCAGGACATCTCGGTAAGCTCGGAAGGGAGAAAGAGAAACATAAAAGATGATCCAAAGGGCTCTCCTGATCAACATTTCCAACCCCGATATCGTACCTGTGAATATCCTCGGGCACCGGATGACCCTCCCCAATGTTATTTCTCTCCATGGTACCCCAAAGACAGACTCCATCGTCCAAATGCCCAGCTCCGCAACATGCTTATCCACTCCCACGAGCATACCAGAAACTACCTGGGTCAGGTTTTAGGCCAAATCAGGCGTTCAGAAACGAGAAGTTGCTGAAACGAGAAAAGGATTTCACCCCTATTGGAAAGTCGTATGTCAGTTTGTTCCAGAAGTTGAAGCAAGTGGGCATGCTGAAGCCAATTCAGATAAAAATGCCAAACCCTCTGAAATGTGATTTTTCTCTAAAGTGTGCGTATTGCTCAGATGCTCCGGGGCATGACACGGAAAAGTGCTGGAGGTTGAAAAAAGCAATTCAGGAGCTTATTAACACAGGTAACATCATCGTACAAAATCTGGATGCACCGGACACCAGCCGAAATCCATCGCCTGCTCATGATAAGGTAGATATGGTGGGTATGATTTGTTTTGAAAAGGAATGTGAGAATTCTCTGAGAGCCTCGGAGGCCCAAAAACAACTTGTTGAGGACGATGTGATAAAAGTTTATAAAGTTCCTATTGTTGATAATGCAAAATTCAGTGGCTAAGATGTTGTACTTGGTAATTGGAAAGACGCTCCATTCCTAGGTCAGCCGGGGAGGAGCTTTGGTGGTCCATGTTGTTGTCATTTCTGCTGTCCGGGTTATTTGCAGGTTTGTAATCCGAACATTGTCTTGTGATCAAACCCTCTTATCCTTTCATTGTTGTCTAGCTTGTTTAGTCGTAGTGGTCTATTTAGGTTTGCCCAGGTTTGTTTCAGTTCATTCTAGGGTTGCATTTCAGTTTGTTTTGATTGTTTTGTTACTCGAATTGTTTCATCGTTTGTCTAATGCAAATTCCGATCTTTTGTTACTCCCAATCATTTTCTTTGTTTAGTTCTTTTCTATCCTTTTGTTTTATCTTTTGTCTAATACTGGTTCTAGTGACATGACATGTACGCATAATTCTCAGTCTGACCTTTAAAGGTTACGATAGTCGGGAAGCAATGAAACCATTTTGAAAACGATAGGGGCACCTGAGGAAATAAGAACTGATTTGGATGTTTTGAGATTGTTTGACGCCCGAACCATGTGAAACGGGGGCAGATAGAATACAAAGAAACCCTAAAAGCAAGTTGGCCAAATTGACAGGGGGCCGGTCATGATAATAAGAGTAAGAGTGTTGCCCAATGGTGCATTATATTTGACAGATGTAGCAGGAAAATGTGTGAAAATGGTCATCAACTCCGAGGCGGTCAAGATATACTATGTGTAATTTCTGTGCATTAATCGTATTGGTTTGCATTTGGCATATCTTGTGGATTGAAATGACGAAGGCGTTTTGTTCTGCTATCCAAACACTTTTTTCCATTGTCACCCCTCTTGAGCCATGTTTATTTTATTTCGTACCCCTCTTTCGGAATCAACAGCACAATTAAGAAACGCAAGTGCCGCAAATAAGCAAATGAAAAAAAAAAGAATGGAAGGAAAGAGAAAAAGAAAAGAAAATAAAGAAAAGAAAAGAAAAGAAAGAAAAGAAAGAAAAGAAAGGAAAATGAAAGAAAAGAAGAATAGAAAAGAAAAAGAAGAGAAAAAAAAGAGTAATTTCTATAACTTGAACTACGTTTGACTTGATCCCGAAAGGGTACGTAGGCAGCCTTACTCCGAGGTTCAGTCATATCAAAAGAAAAATCCAAAAAATCCCCAAGCAAGAAACTGGGGCAGAAATTGTGTTTGCTGTGAAAGATCGGATTCCGAAGTTGTAGTTTTAACCATTCTGAATTGTTTTGAGCCTTTATATCCTTTCTTTCTAACCCTATCCAAAAGCCCACATTACAGTCCAAAGGAAGACCTTCCGATCAGTCTTTGAGAAATGTCAGGTCAAGTAGGGGATGGTAACTCATGTCAGGGGCAACACTCCGGTCCAAACAAGGAAAGTGAGAACGAAAGAGTTTTAGTGATGAAAACCCTCACGGGTATCGCAAGGCGATGAAAGTTGAAAGAAATAAAAATGAGAGAGTCTTATTGGTGAAAACCTTCACGGGCACCTTGAGACGACGGTAAGTTGAGAAAAAAGAGAACAAAATGAGAGATGTTTGATGGTGAAAACCCCCCGGGCACTACAAGTCGAATAAGGATTGTAAATCAGATTAGATAGCGGAGTATTGAAGCCCAGTTTCACAGCGGAAGGCTACAGAAAGAATTGAACATCAGGTTTGATTGACGGAATTTTTACAGGTGCATGTCATGGTCATTAGAGTTGGTATCCTCATCGGATAGGTTTCTACTTCATAGTTTTCCCTTTAGGATTCATCTCTTTCTTTTTCCTTCACTCCATTCCTCTATTTTGTTCACTTCCTCTCTCTGAATCTGTTTGGTTATAACAAGTGAGAAATGACTGCAAAATTTGCCACCAGCTTTCTAGTTGCACAAATAGGGCCTGGCTAGCAGATCAAAGTGTCACAAGTCAAGAAAAACAACAAGGGCACCGAGCTGGTAATGATCAACATGCTTTGGGGATCCTGGTGAAACACAAAGGTTTGGTAGTTGTCGGGTCAGGAGTAATGCAACAGATAGAGGGTACTGGGATTGAGCGGATAAGAGGTATTTTCCACGACAAGGATGACATAGAAGGTGGTTAGTCAATGAGCAGGCAATGCCTCTCAAGGTAAAATAAAAGTCATCATGGAAAGCGAGAGAGCAATAGACTTCAAGGTCAGGGGCTAGGGGGTTTCATTTTAGAAGAACGACATATTGTGGGTAGCAATCATTGCTTTGGGGGCTCACGTGAGGCACAAGGGTTGGTAAAAGTCAGTTCAGAAGCAGTGCAACAAACAGAAGGTATAGGATTTGAATGCAGAAGAGGTATGTTCGATGCCAAGGATGGCGAAGGAAGTGGTTAGGCAAGAAACAAGCAGGGGTCTTCAAATGAAAAGAAAGTCATCATGACAAGTAAGGGAGCAACCAAACCTCAGGGCCAAGGCCATCAGATAAGCCAAGAAACAACAACACACTGTGGGGGGCAACAGACGTGCTTTAGGAGTCATGTGAAACACAAAGGTTGGGAAGATGCCAATTCGACAAATAGAGGACATTGAGTCTGAACCGGAAAGAAGGGTATTTTATGTGATGAGGGCAACAGAAAATGGGTTGGTCCATAAAACAAGTAAGGTTTTCGAGTGGAAATCAGAGATCATGGCGAGTGAAGCAGAAATCACCGCAAAGTTCAAGGACACAAACCAACCACCATTTTAAACTGACAAGATTTTTCTTTGATTAAAACAGGGGCAGAAATTTCATTTGTTTCGGGGAAACTCTCCGCAGGGGAAAGAGCAAGCACCAAAACAGGTTCGACCGAAGTTCAAAATACCTTTCAGTTTTTAAATTTTTGAGTTTTGAAATGGGGAGCCCGCCCCGATAACAAGGGAATACATTTCAGTCTTTAAATTTTAAACTTTAATACATTTCAGTTTTTAAATTTTAAGTTTTGAAGTGGGGAGCCCGCCCCTATAACAAGGGAATACATTTCAGTTTTTAAATTTTGAAAAGTTTTGAAGTGGGGAGCCCGCCCCGATAATAAGGGAATACAGTTCAGTCTTTAAATTTTAAGTTTTGAAACATTTCAGTCCGTACGTTTTTAAGTTTTGAAGTGGGGAGCCCACCCCGATAACAAGGGAATACATTTCAGTCTTTAAATTTTACGTTTTGAAACATCTCAGTTTTTAAATTTTAAGTTTTAAAGTGGGGAGCCCGTCCCTATAACAAGGGAATACATTTCAGTCTTTAAATTTTAAGTTTTGAAACATTTCAGTCTTTAAATTTTAAGTTTTGAAGTGGGGAGCCCGCCCCTATAACAAGGGAATACATTTCAGTCTTTAAATTTTTAAGTTTCAATACATTTCAGTCTTTAAACCTTAAGTTTTAAAGTGGGGAGCCCGCCCTATAACAAGGGAATATATTTCAGTCTTTAAATTTTTAAGTTTCGAAACATTTCAGTCTTTAAACTTTAAGTTTTGAAATGGGGAGCCCACCTCTATAACAAGGGAATACATTTCAGTCGTTACATTTTTAAGCTTTGAATTTTCAATTTTTGATAACATATGGTAACAAGCACCCAGTTTTCCAAACTGGGGCAGAAAGTTTTCTTTGTTTTGTCTATTTTTGTGAATTCAGGAGCCCGCCTGGATAACAGAGGAATACATTCAAATTCAAAATCAGCAATCAGGAGCCCGCCTGGATAACAGAGGAATACATACAGTTCAAGTTTCAGAAGTTGGTAGCCCGCCCAGATAACAGAGGAATTCATTCAAGTTCAAGTTTATTCAAGTTCAGCAAGTTGAAGAGAAGGAACAGCATCTTAGCTAGCAATCCGGGGTAACAACAATGGATTTCATCAGAGGAACGCAAGACAACAAGGAAGTACAAGAACAAGTTGGAAGATTTTAGATAGGATCTTGTAATTCATAGTTCATAGCTTAGTCTAACTTCTTTTTATTTTTACACGGTGTAATAAGGGAGGTCAGCAAGCAGTAGCAACAGCAGTCGCAGTGAAATCACAGCTCCTGGTAGTCCCAGCTACCAGACATTCCCGAACTACACTGACCTGATTCCTGTTTATCCCAGGATATGTAGGCAACCTCTGAAGCAGGGTGCGGTCAGCTCTTTCAAAAAATGCTTCACACGGAATATGCGAACGGGCAAAAATCGTTAGTTTATGCTCACTTGTCTTTGCACGAAAACTCTTTGTGTTTCCGGGCAAAGAGGGGTAGCTGTGAGCACGTGATTTTCGCCCTAAGATAATTATTCCCAAAAATTCAAACAAAATTATTTTTCTTTATTTTTACAGTTTTTGTGCATTTTGTTGTTATTTTCTGTTAATTGTTTGCATTTTATTTGTGCATGTTAATTCATATGAAAATACAAAAATATGCATTTGTATTTATGATATAATTTTATATTTTTAGCATTAATTAGGGGTTAATTTGTTTTAAAACAAAACATGAAAAATCACAAAAATAGTTCACTTTTGCATTTTAATTGTTTTAATCGTGAATTTGTCGTAAAATAGGTTTTAAATAATTTTAGAATTTAATTAGTATAGCTTTGGAATATTAGGACTTTATTTTAATTTTTGCACATTTATATAAATTAGGGAAAAATAAACAAAAATACAAAATGAAAATAAGAAAAAAAACAAAGAAAAATAAATAAAGGGGTGTTTAATACAAAGCCACAATTGGGCTCTTTCAATTAAATTCCATCACAACCCAAAACAATGTCATCCGCCCAGGCCCAATGTCGCCCCATCCGGACCCAGTCCCCTTTCAACCAAACGACGCCGTTTGGCGTTGTTAAATCTGAGCCCTTAATCGTGTTAATCCAACGGCCCATAACCCTTCCCCATTTGACATAATACTGTCCGAATAAACCTCTAACCCTAGAGACATCAGACCTTCTTCCTCGTACCAATCTCCAGCCCCGCCGGAACCTCGCCGCCGGCAAACGACTTCCATGCCAAAAGCCCCAAATTAACACCATAGATTCCCCATGAATCCCTCTTTCCATTCCTACCATTGGTTTCCCTCGAATATTGTCGGAGCTCGTCGAATCTCTGATTGAAGTTTTCCGGCCGAGTCGCAAACTCACCCAAACCGGCCCAAATTCACACCATGCCTTCCCTTGACCTCCCTCATCCCTAATATCTCATTAGTTTCTGTCAAATAACACCGGAACTGGACGGATTTTTGAATCCGAGGTTCTCGCTGTTTTGGGTTGTTTGGAGGGGTTTTCAAGTCGAGTGACCTCAGGTTAATATTATAGGTCTATTTCGTATGAAATGGATGTATAATATTAACTTGAAGTTAATTTCGAAGATTTTTTCTTTTGGAAGCTAAACTTCAGTAAGTTTTCTCTCCTTCTTTTCTTTAGTTCAATTCATTATTCTGTCTATTCGATCAAGCATCATTTTAATTATACTAGTTTAAGTTCGTCTCTGATTGGTATGGAAGTTTAGGATAATCATTTAGGTTAATTTTCATTTTTTTTGTTTCTTTCTTTTGTTTAAATTCTGTTTTGATTTTGAATGCTCAAATGACAATTGGTCGTTAAGCTTTCTCTTTGTTCTGTTCATGTGAAATTAGATTTGGAATTTGACTTAGTTTAACTTCAGTTTATGCTTTTGTTAAAGCCTTATCAGTTGGTTATTTGTTCAATCGATATTGGTGTTAATTAATGCATTGTTTAGGATAGGTTGTTTGGGTCAGCTGAATAATTCAAATATTAGTTAGTTTTAGGTAAATTTTAGCTAAGATGAAGGGGTTAGGATCATGATAACATTAATCTGTAAATTTCAGACTAGTAGAAGGGCATTTTAGGCATAGAAAAGGATAGTTTCTTTAAGAATAGTAATTTCAAAGTAGGGGTAAGGGTAGTATAGGTATTTTGTGGGTAGAAGAGCATCCTAAGGGCCTTCTAGAAGGGTACTTTAGTGTAGATTTTAGCACAATAGAGGTATTTGCTTGTTTAGCAAGTCAAAAATAAAGGGACCAAACTGAAAATAGAAAAGGACTAAAAAGAAATCAAAAAATCTGATTTATCCCCTCCTTGTTGCCTATAAAAGGACATCCAAATGCCTTGGGGAAGGGGCTTCTTTTTCAGCCAAAAAAAAATTCCCACAAAAAGCTTGTTTTCCCTTTTCTCAAAAATTCCAGATTAGTGTTTAAATTCAAATATACAAAAATACAATAACATCAAAAAATAGAAAAATCAAAGAAATTTCACTGTTTCATTAGCATTACTTCAGTCTAGTTTCAGATTCTGTTTTGGGTGCCTTCATTCTGTGTCTTATACGAGTGTTAGCAGCATCAGGGAGATTTGAGTTTGTGTTGGTGATTGCCGGTCATTCAGCTGTGATTGAATTCAAGTGTGTTCAAGTAATTGGTGTTGGGTTTGGCTTGGGCGTGATTTGATTTCAAAAATAAAATCTTTGTGGGTATTAGTCTGGTTGGTTTCTGCTCGTGTTGCTTGCTGCTAACTGATTCTGTTCTTCTTCACTCCAAAATTCCAGGTACACAATCGAATTCCAAGTTAATGTAATTTTGAGACTCAAGCCCGAAATGAATTGGATCCATGTTACAACTTTGTTCCCCTGTTGGTCCCTATTATACTCTAGATGGATTTCGTTTATGATAGATTATTAGTTGTATTGAATTGTATGAATTGTATTATAGGACTGTAGATATGAACTTTATTCTTTTAAAATGGGCAGTGTTAGTGTAATATTGAATTTCCAGTAGTTAAAACTCAACGTGCCTCTTAGAACTCTCGAGTTAAGTGAACGGTTTGAATCCAGTATTGTGATTCAATTTGCAGCAAGTATAAATGAGTTCCTGCTTGCATGTCTATCCCAGTAGTCTCCACGAGTTATGTATTGACTAACTAGAGGTGGAATTAATTTTGTTGTTTGGTTTTAGATAGAAAACTGTAGTTTATTCCTGCCTGGGTAATCATTAGTCAAAATAAGCAGTTTCTTTGTCCCTCATAAATGATTTGAAGCCAGTACCTGAAGAAACTCAGCTCTTAACATGGAAAAAATATGTGTGATTGGTTATAATAATCAGAACATTGGGAGAATTGGGATTTATGTATCCATTGGGACCCGAGTTAGGTAGCAGGCTTAAATTAAAAGGCCCTTCCTTTTGTTTAGGCCCGGACTTGAACTCGGAACCTGAATTTTAATGTAATTAATTAGGATTTTCTTTTCTTTTAGAGACAAAAAACAAAAATAGAAAATATAGTCGCTTTTAGGCTTAGCCTTTTAAAATATAATGAGACGAGTCTCGCCAAACAAAAATATGAAAACGCGGGTCCTCAATAATTGGTTATTAAAATACCTTGAATTTGGGAGGGTCGTCTAGTGAAATTAACGACCTTCCCCAAAAATAATATTGCGCTAGACTCTTTAGGCACGATTTAATTAAATTACTCTCTTAAACTCGGGTGCGCATTGATGCGACCCAAATCCAAATCTCAACGGAGTCGAAATGTGTTAACAACCATGGGTGCATTGATTGCGACGTGGTTCGAGACACATTTTCACGACGTTGCAATTCTTTTAAAAATAATGGTAAAAGCGATTTATAAATAAAAGGCACATAGGCTAGAATGTATCAAAATCAGATAAAATCAATACAACAGTTAAGCGACCGTGCTAGAACCACGGAACTCGGGAATACCTAACACCTTCTCTCGGATTAACAGAATTCCTTACTCGGATTTCTGGTTCGCGGATTGTAACAGAGTCATATTTTTCCTCGGTTCGGGATTCAACCAGTGACTTGGGACACCATTAATTTCCCAAGTGGCGACTCTGAATCTCTTAATAATAAATTTCGTTCCGATTGTCCTTTAATTGGAAAAACTCATGTACGCCCCTTCCGGGGGTGTAGGTAGGAAAAAGGAGGTGTGACAGCTCTGGCGACTCTGCTGGGGAGACGAACCCAGAATCTCTGGTTCAGGGTTCAGAATTCGAGCTTAGAATAATTGTTGTGTTCGGCTTTATCTGATTTTGTTACATGATCTGTGCCTAATGTGCTAATTGACTGTTTTTACCGCTTTGATATTATGTGAATTGTATATAAACTGTGTCGAAACCCATATCCTCTCTGAGTCTTCTAAATCATGAAGAAGGGTGCACTTCGTGTGACTTCTTTTCTGTATAGTGTCTAATTCCCAATTTAGAACGAGGTTTGGATAAATTGCAAAGCCAGCATAGCTTCTGTATTCCCGGTACGTTGCCTCCCCCTCGGCTCGAGTTGTCCGCTCAGGTAAGCCAGGTCTAGAACAAACCCAGGTTCTGAACCTAGAATAACTCAACCTCATGCCGGATCCCTAGTAGGAACTCTTATCTGCATCATGTGCATTTTTAGACTTAAGGGACTCAACACAGGGGTTGGGTCCGTCTAGGACTAGCAACCTGAAATGGAAAAGACCATCCTGATGCTCCTACTTGTGTTCTGTGCATTTATTTGTTTCGGACCTGCATGTTGACCGTCTTTTGAATCTCGGGAATGTTGGAAAATTGAAAAAAAAAAGGAAAAAGAGAGGAATAGCAGTTAGGGAGTTAATTGATTATTTTAGAAAAACCAATGACCAAATACTATCGAAACTCTGCCGAAATTTGGAGAAAATGGAAAAGGGAAAATATTTTATTTTCAATAATTTGTTTTACTAAAAAAAAGAAAAAGAAAAATAGAAAAAAAAAGAGAGTCTTTCATTTTTGGAAAATTGTTTGCTGAAAAAGAAAAAAAAAGAGTCTTTGTTTTAGTTTGGAAAACATAGGTTGTTTTATTATGTGTTGAAAATGAAAAGGAAAAAGAGTCTTTTATTTTAGTTTGGAGAAATAGGTTGTTTTATCGTCTGTTGAAAATGAAAAAGAAAAAAAAGGCCTTTTATTTTTAGCTTGGAAAAATAGGCTGTTTTATTGAAAAAGAAAAAAAAAGGAAAAAAGAGTCTTGTTTCTAAATATAGTTTATGAAATGCCAAAAATGAAAATGAAAGAGTCCTGTTTTTAAAATAGTTCGGTTAATTTGCCCGAACTATGCCGGTTTGATTCTCACCGGATGTGAGATACGTAGGCAACCCTCATCGGGTCCAACCTCTCCTTTGCAACAATAGCCAAAAAAATATATATATAATAAATGTCTGAGTTTTTAATTTTCGTCATAATAAGTCAGGTGATGCAGTTTTTGTCAAAAATAGCCAAATGTTCCCGAAAGGGACGTCAGAAGGCTGACTTTGCATAAACAGACACCTTTTGAGTCACTTTTTAGATTTTAGCCGATTGACCTACACAGCCTTAAAATCTTCGTCCCCGGGGTGCTGAAAGGCCGTATTTGCAAAACCAGGTCTTTTATTTTAATTTGAAAAACAAGAGAAAGAGTCATTGGTCAAGTGAATACCGTTTAGATTTTGGTCAAAATAAGCTGATCCAGTTTCGGCGGCGTCTTAAACCGTTCTTGTCGAAATAGCCCTAGAGTATCTTTCAGTTGTCAAAAGGCTATTTTTGTAGAAGAATGGACAAGTTTGTGGAGTGTCATAAAATAATCCTCCCCGGCCTCAAAATTCATGTGAAATTGGGAAGGGTCACGTTTGCAAAAACAGTCATTTGGTTAAAATCGGCAAATAGGGAAAGGAATTTGGCCGGTGGTTAAAAATTTGTTAGCAGGGTCAGTTTTTTTTTTAAAAAAAAAACCCCCTTTGTAATCAAGTTTGTTTTATTATGAAAATTCCAAAAATATTTTATTGTCATTTACCTTTTATTTGCACGAACTACGCTCGGTCTGATTCATGCGGGGTCATGATACATAGGCAATCCACATAGGATTCGACCATAACCAAAAAAAAAAAAGAGAAAAAGAAAAGAGCGAAAAGACAAGGAAAAGAGAGAAGAAAGAAAATAAGGCAAAAACAAAAAGCGGAAAGAAAAGAACGAATAACCAAGAAAAGAAAGAAATAAAAAGGAAAGAAAAAAGAGAGAAGAAAGAAAGAAAATAAGAGAGAAAATAAAAAGAAAAAAAGAGAGAAAGGAAAATAAGAGAGTCTGCAATCAAAAGGAGAAAAGCCGGGATGACGCATGCGATAGCAAATGCATAATAGAAACGATCAACTGCTTAGGTGCATTCATTCCCCAGATGTGCGATTACCAACGTGTTAAATGCCCTAACGCTAACATGATGGTTTCATTTTGGCATGTCATTTCAGAAAGGTGGTTGGTTTGTGGTTCTAAGGTAACGCCTCTTTGCAACACAAAAGATAATGGCAGAAAACAATGGAATCGAGTGGGTTGGTACCAATGCCCAAAAGCAGCCGGTTGAACAGGTCGACGGGTTGGTGGAAGAGGTTAAAATGTTAAGACAGCATGTGGCAGACATGTATCAGGCGTGGATGATTGGGAAAGCACCACACCCGCCACCGCCTAGCTTCCTGGGCTCTGTCCTTACCCAAACCCCAAACACAATGTCGGATGATCCCCCATACTCCCCATCTTTACCCGCTTATAACAGCTTTCCCAACCACTCCGGTAACTCCGTCATTCATCATCCAACTGTGTTTTCCCAAAGGTGCCTTTCGGTCACCTCCACTATGCTCAATAAAGAACACTTACCTAGAGCTCATGATTACCCCTCCGAGGTCACTCATAAGGATCCCAACTCGCACAAACAATGCCCACAAGATAAGCCTCGTGTTGAAAATGGAAGGTTCGCGGAAAGGGAAGGGACAAACAGGGAATCCAGGAAGCTGAAAGAACCACCCGTGGATCGTTCCTCCCTATCCATAATGGAAAAGAAGCCAGGGGAAAGCTTTAGAGAGTTTGGGCTCAGATGGAGGGAGCAAGCTGCTCAAATCAATACCCCGATTGATGAGAAAGAGATGGTCGAACTTTTCATACAAGCCCAGGGGCCCATCTACTTCAATCATTTAATCTCGGTCTTGGGCAGACCTTTCGATGATGTGTTAAGAATGGGGGAGTTAGTAGAAAAAGGAATCAAGTCGGGAAAAATAATGAGTTGCTCAAAAGACATTCAGGACATCTCGGTAAGCTCGGAAGGGAGAAAGATAAAAGATGATCCAAAGGGCTCTCCTGATCAACATTTCCAACCCTGATATCGTACCTGTGAATATCCTCGGGCACCGGATGACCCTCCCCAATGTTATTTCTCTCCATGGTACCCCAAAGACAGACTCCATCGTCCAAATACCCAGCTCCGCAACATGCTTATCCACTCCCACGAGCATACCAGAAACTACCTGGGTCAGGTTTTAGGCCAAATCAGGCGTTCAGAAACGAGAAGTTGCTGAAACGAGAAAAGGATTTCACCCCTATTGGAGAGTCGTATGTCAGTTTGTTCCAGAAGTTTAAGCAAGTGGGCATGCTGAAGCCAATTCAGATAAAAATGCCAAACCCTCTGAAATGTGATTTTTCTCTAAAGTGTGTGTATTGCTCAGATGCTCCGGGGCATGACACGGAAAAGTGCTGGAGGTTGAAAAAAGCAATTCAAGAGCTTATTAACACAGGTAACATCATCGTACAAAATCCGGATGCACCGGACACCAGCCGAAATCCATCGCCTGCGCATGATAAGGTAGATATGGTGGGTATGATTTGTTTTGAAAAGGAATGTGAGAATTCTCTGAGAGCCTCGGAGGCCCAAAAACAACTTGTTGAGGACGATGTGATAAAAGTTTATAAAGTTCCTATTGTTGGTAATGCAAAATTCAGTGGCTAAGATGTTGTACTTGGTAATTGGAAAGACGCTCCATTCCTAGGTCAGCCGGGGAGGAGCTTTGGTGGTCCATGTTGTTGTCATTTCTGCTGTCCGGGTTATTTGCAGGTTTGTAATCCGAACATTGTCTTGTGATCAAACCCTCTTATCCTTTCATTGTTGTCTAGCTTGTTTAGTCGTAATGGTCTATTTAGGTTTGCCCAGGTTTGTTTCAGTTCATTCTAGGGTTGCATTCCAGTTTGTTTTGATTGTTTTGTTACTCGAATTGTTTCATCGTTTGTCTAATGCAAATTCCGATCTTTTGTTACTCCCAATCATTTTCTTTGTTTAGTTCTTTTCTATCCTTTTGTTTTATCTTTTGTCTAATACTGGTTCTAGTGACATGACATGTACGCATAATTCTCAGTCTGACCTTTAAAGGTTACGATAGTCGGGAAGCAATGAAACCATTTTGAAAACGATAGGGGCACCTGAGGAAATAAGAACTGATTTGGATGTTTTGAGATTGTTTGACGCCCGAACCATGTGAAACGGGGGCAGATAGAATACAAAGAAACCCTAAAAGCAAGTTGGCCAAATTGACAGGGGGCCGGTCATGATAATAAGAGTAAGAGTGTTGCCCAAAGGTGCATTATATTTGACAGATGTAGCAGGAAAATGTGTGAAAATGGTCATCAACTCCGAGGCGGTCAGGATATACTATGTGTAATTTCTGTGCATTAATCGTATTGGTTTGCATTTGGCATATCTTGAGGATTGAAATGATGAAGGCATTTTGTTCTGCTATCCAAACACTTTTTTCCATTGTCACCCCTCTTGAGCCATGTTTATTTTATTTCGTACCCCTCTTTCGGAATCAACGGCACAATTAAGAAACGCAAGTGCCGCAAATAAGCAAATGAAAAAAAAAAGAATGGAAGGAAAGAGAAAAAGAAAAGAAAATAAAGAAAAGAAAAGAAAAGAAAGAAAAGAAAGAAAAGAAAGGAAAATGAAAGAAAAGAAGAAAAGAAGAATAGAAAAGAAAAGAAGAGAAAAAAAAGAGTAATTTCTATAACTTGAACTACGTTTGACTTGATCCCGAAAGGGTACGTAGGCAGCCTTACTCCGAGGTTCAGTCATATCAAAAGAAAAATCCAAAAAATCCCCAAGCAAGAAACTGGGGCAGAAATTGTGTTTGCTGTGAAAGATCGGATTCCGAAGTTGTAGTTTTAACCATTCTGAATTGTTTTGAGCCTTTATATCCTTTCTTTCTAACCCTATCCAAAAGCCCACATTACAGTCCAAAGGAAGACCTTCCGATCAGTCTTTGAGAAATGTCAGGTCAAGCAGGGGATGGTAACTCATGTCAGGGGCAACACTCCGGTCCAAACAAGGAAAGTGAGAACGAAAGAGTTTTAGTGATGAAAACCCTCACGGGTATCGCAAGGCGATGAAAGTTGAAAGAAATAAAAATGAGAGAGTCTTATTGGTGAAAACCTTCACGGGCACCTTGAGACGACGGTAAGTTGAGAAAAAAGAGAACAAAATGAGAGATGTTTGATGGTGAAAACCCCCCGGGCACTACAAGTCGAATAAGGATTGTAAATCAGATTAGATAGCGGAGTATTGAAGCCCAGTTTCACAGCGGAAGGCTACAGAAAGAATTGAACATCAGGTTTGATTGACGGAATTTTTACAGGTGCATGTCATGGTCATTAGAGTTGGTATCCTCATCGGATAGGTTTCTACTTCATAGTTTTCCCTTTAGGATTCATCTCTTTCTTTTTCCTTCACTCCATTCCTCTATTTTGTTCACTTCCTCTCTCTGAATCTGTTTGGTTATAACAAGTGAGAAATGACTGCAAAATTTGCCACCAGCTTTCTAGTTGCACAAATAGGGCCTGGCTAGCAGATCAAAGTGTCACAAGTCAAGAAAAACAACAAGGGCACCGAGCTGGTAATGATCAACATGCTTTGGGGATCCTGGTGAAACACAAAGGTTTGGTAGTTGTCGGGTCAGGAGTAATGCAACAGATAGAGGGTACTGGGATTGAGCGGATAAGAGGTATTTTCCACGACAAGGATGACATAGAAGGTGGTTAGTCAATGAGCAGGCAATGCCTCTCAAGGTAAAATAAAAGTCATCATGGCAAGCGAGAGAGCAATAGACTTCAAGGTCAGGGGCTAGGGGGTTTCAGTTTAGAAGAACGACATATTGTGGGTAGCAATTATTGCTTTGGGGGCTCACGTGAGGCACAAGGGTTGATAAAAGTTAGTTCAGAAGCAGTGCAACAAACAGAAGGTATAGGATTTGAATGCAGAAGAGGTATGTTCGATGCCAAGGATAGCGAAGGAAGTGGTTAGGCAAGAAACAAGCAGGGGTCTTCAAATGAAAAGAAAGTCATCATGACAAGTAAGGGAGCAACCAAACCTCAGGGCCAAGGCCATCAGATAAGCCAAGAAACAACAACACACTGTGGGGGGCAACAGACGTGCTTTAGGAGTCATGTGAAACACAAAGGTTGGGAAGATGCCAATTCGACAAATAGAGGACATTGAGTCTGAACCGGAAAGAAGGGTATTTTATGTGATGAGGGCAACAGAAAATGGGTTGGTCCATAAAACAAGTAAGGTTTTCGAGTGGAAATCAGAGATCATGGCGAGTGAAGCAGAAATCACCGCAAAGTTCAAGGCCACAAACCAACCACCATTTTAAACTGACAAAATTTTTCTTTGATTAAAACAGGGGCAGAAATTTCATTTGTTTCGGGGAAACTCTCCGCAGGGGAAAGAGCAAGCACCAAAACAGGTTCGACCGAAGTTCAAAATACCTTTCAGTTTTTAAATTTTTGAGTTTTGAAATGGGGAGCCCGCCCCGATAACAAGGGAATACATTTTAGTCTTTAAATTTTAAGCTTTAATACATTTCAGTTTTTAAATTTTAAGTTTTGAAGTGGGGAGCCCGCCCCTATAACAAGGGAATACATTTCAGTTTTTAAATTTTGAAAAGTTTTGAAGTGGGGAGCCCGCCCCGATAATAAGGGAATACAGTTCAGTCTTTAAATTTTAAGTTTTGAAACATTTCAGTCCGTACGTTTTTAAGTTTTGAAGTGGGGAGCCCACCCCGATAACAAGGGAATACATTTCAGTCTTTAAATTTTACGTTTTGAAACATCTCAGTTTTTAAATTTTAAGTTTTAAAGTGGGGAGCCCGTCCCTATAACAAGGGAATACATTTCAGTCTTTAAATTTTAAGTTTTGAAACATTTCAGTCTTTAAATTTTAAGTTTTGAAGTGGGGAGCCCGCCCCTATAACAAGGGAATACATTTCAGTCTTTAAATTTTTAAGTTTCAATACATTTCAGTCTTTAAACCTTAAGTTTTAAAGTGGGGAGCCCGCCCTATAACAAGGGAATATATTTCAGTCTTTAAATTTTTAAGTTTCGAAACATTTCAGTCTTTAAACTTTAAGTTTTGAAATGGGGAGCCCACCTCTATAACAAGGGAATACATTTCAGTCGTTACATTTTTAAGCTTTGAATTTTCAATTTTTGATAACATATGGTAACAAGCACCCAGTTTTCCAAACTGGGGCAGAAAGTTTTCTTTGTTTTGTCTATTTTTGTGAATTCAGGAGCCCGCCTGGATAACAGAGGAATACATTCAAATTCAAAATCAGCAATCAGGAGCCCGCCTGGATAACAGAGGAATACATACAGTTCAAGTTTCAGAAGTTGGTAGCCCGCCCAGATAACAGAGGAATTCATTCAAGTTCAAGTTTATTCAAGTTCAGCAAGTTGAAGAGAAGGAACAGCATCTTAGCTAGCAATCCGGAGTAACAACAATGGATTTCATCAGAGGAACGCAAGACAACAAGGAAGTACAAGAACAAGTTGGAAGATTTTAGATAGGATCTTGTAATTCATAGTTCATAGCTTAGTCTAACTTATTTTTATTTTTACACGGTGTAATAAGGGAGGTCAGCAAGCAGTAGCAACAGCAGTCGCAGTGAAATCACAGCTCCTGGTAGTCCCAGCTACCAGACATTCCCGAACTACACTGACCTGATTCCTGTTTATCCCAGGATATGTAGGCAACCTCTGAAGCAGGGTGCGGTCAGCTCTTTCAAAAAATGCTTCACACGGAATATGCGAACGGGCAAAAATCGTTAGTTTATGCTCACTTGTCTTTGCACGAAAACTCTTTGTGTTTCCGGGCAAAGAGGGGTAGCTGTGAGCACGTGATTTTCGCCCTAAGATAATTATTCCCAAAAATTCAAACAAAATTATTTTTCTTTATTTTTACAGTTTTTGTGCATTTTGTTGTTATTTTCTGTTAATTGTTTGCATTTTATTTGTGCATGTTAATTCATATGAAAATACAAAAATATGCATTTGTATTTATGATATAATTTTATATTTTTAGGATTAATTAGGGGTTAATTTGTTTTAGAACAAAACATGAAAAATCACAAAAATAGTTCATTTTTGTATTTTAATTGTTTTAATCGTGAATTTGTCGTAAAATAGGTTTTAAATAATTTTAGAATTTAATTAGTGTAGCTTTGGAATATTAGGACTTTATTTTAATTTTTGCGCATTTATAAAATTAGGGGAAAATAAACAAAAATACAAAATGAAAAAAAGAAAAAAAAAACAAAGGAAAATAAATAAAGGGGTTTTTAATACAAAGCCACAATTGGGCTCTTTCAATTAAATTCCACCACAACCCAAAACAATGTCATCCGCCCAGGCCCAATGTCGCCCCATCCAGACCCAGTCCCCTTTCAACCAAACGACGCCTTTTGGCGTTGTTAAATCTGAGCCATTAATCGTGTTAATCCAACGGCCCATAACCCTTCCCCATTTGACATAATACTGTTCGAATAAACCTTTAACCCTAGAGACATCAGACCTTCTTCCTCGTACCAATCTCCAGCCCCGCCGGAACTTCGCCGTCGGCAAATGACTTACATGCCAAAAGCCTAGAATTTAACACCATAGATTCCCCATGAATCCCTCTTTCCATTCCTACCATTGGTTTCCCTCGAATATTGCCGAAGCTCGTCGAATCTCCGATTGAAGTTTTTCGGCCAAGTCGCAAACTCACCCAAACTCACCCAATTGAAGTTTTTCGATTGAAGCATCATTTTAATTATACTAGTTTAAGTTCGTATCTGATTGGTATGGAAGTTTAGGATAATCGTTTAGGTTAATTTTCATTTTTTTTTGTTTCTTTCTTTTGTTTAAATTCTGTTTTGATTTTGAATGCTCAAATGACAATTGGTCGTTAAGCTTTCTCTTTGTTCTGTTCATGTGAAATTAGATTTGGAATTTGACTTAGTTTAACTTCAGTTTATGCTTTTGTTAAAGCCTTATCAGTTGGTTATTTGTTCAATCGATATTGGTGTTAATTAATGCATTGTTTAGGATAGGTTGTTTGGGTCAGCTGAATAATTCACATATTAGTTAGTTTTAGGTAAATTTTAGCTAAGATGAAGGGGTTAGGATCATGATAACATTAATCTGTAAATTTCAGACTAGTAGAAGGGCATTTTAGGCATAGAAAAGGATAGTTTCTTTAAGAATAGTAATTTCAAAGTAGGGGTAAGGGTAGTATAGGTATTTTGTGGGTAGAAGAGCATCCTAGGGCCTTCTAGAAGGGTACTTTAGTGTAGATTTTAGCACAATAGAGGTATTTGCTTGTTTAGCAAGTCAAAAATAAAGGGACCAAACTGAAAATAGAAAAGGACTAAAAAGAAATCAAAAAATCTGATTTATCCCCTCCTTGTTGCCTATAAAAGGACATCCAAATGCCTTGGGGAAGGGGCTTCTTTTTCAGCCAAAAAAAAATTCCCACAAAAAGCTTGTTTTCCCTTTTCTCAAAAATTCCAGATTAGTGTTTAAATTCAAATATACAAAAATACAATAACATCAAAAAATAGAAAAATCAAAGAAATTTCACTGTTTCATCAGCATTACTTCAGTCTAGTTTCAGATTCTGTTTTGGGTGCCTTCATTCAGAGTTTTACGAGTGTTAGCAGCATCAGGGAGATTTGAGTTTGTGTTGGTGATTGCAGGTCATTCAGCTGTGATTGAATTCAAGTGTGTTCAAGTAATTGGTGTTGGGTTTGGCTTGGGCGTGATTTGATTTCAAAAATAAAATCTCTGTGGGTATTAGTCTGGTTGGTTTCTGCTCGTGTTGCTTGTTGCTAACTGATTCTGTTCTTCTTCACTCCAAAATTCCAGGTACACAATCGAATTCCAAGTTAATGTAATTTTGAGACTCAAGCCCGAAATGAATTGGATCCATGTTACAACTTTGTTCCCCTGTTGGTCCCTATTATACTCTAGATGGATTTCGTTTATGATAGATTATTAGTTGTATTGAATTGTATGAATTGTATTATAGGACTGTAGATATGAACTTTATTCTTTTAAAATGGGCAGTGTTAGTGTAATATTGAATTTCCAGTAGTTAAAACTAAACGTGCCTCTTAGAACTCTCGAGTTAAGTGAACGGTTTGAATCCAGTATTGTGATTCAATTTGCAGCAAGTATAAATGAGTTCCTGCTTGCATGTCTATCCCAGTAGTCTCCATGAGTTATGTATTGACTAACTAGAGGTGGAATTAATTTTGTTGTTTGGTTTTAGATAGAAAACTGTAGTTTATTCCTGCCTGGGTAATCATTAGTCAAAATAAGTAGTTCATTTGTCCCTCATAAATGGTTTGAAGCCAGTACCTGAAGAAACTCAGCTTTTAACATGGAAAAAATATGTGTGATTAGTTATAATAATCAGAACATTGGTAGAATTGAGATTTATGTATCCATTGGGACCCTAGTTAGGTAGCAGGCTTAAATTAAAAGGCCCTTCCTTTTGTTTAGGCCCGGACTTGAACTCGGAACCTGAATTTTAATGTAATTAATTAGGATTTTTCTTTTCTTTTAGAGACAAAAAACAAAAATAGAAAATATAGTCGCTTTTAGGCTTACCCTTTTAAAATATAATGAGACGAGCCTCGCCAAACAAAAATATGAAAATGCGGGTCCTCAATAATTGGTTATTAAAATACCTAGAATTTGGGAGGGTCGTTTAGTGAAATTAACGGCCTTCCCCAAAAATAATATTGCGCTAGACTCTTTAGGCACGATTTAATTAAATTACTCTCTTAAACTCGGGTGCGCATTGATGCGACCCAAATCCAAATCTCAACGGAGTCGAAATATGTTAACAACCATGGGTGCATTATTTGCGACGTGGTTCGAGACACATTTTTACGACGTTGCAATTCTTTTAAAAATAATGGTAAAAGCGGTTTATAAATAAAAGGCACATAGGCTAGCATGTATCAAAATCAGATAAAATCAATACAATAGTTAAGCGACCGTGCTAAAACCACGGAACTCGGGAATGCCTAACACCTTCTCCCAGGTTAACAGAATTCCTTACTCGGATTTCTGGTTCGTGGATGTTACAAAGTCATATTTTTCCTCGGTTCGGGATTCAACCGGTGACTTGGGACATCAGTAATTTCCCAAGCGGCGACTCTGAATCTCTTAATAATAAATCCCGTTCCGATTGTCCTTTAATTGGAAAAACTCATGTACACCCCTTCTGGGGGTGTAGGCAGGAAAAAGGAGGTGTGACAATGCCCCCAACCGATGGACCGTGACGGGTGTCACACCTCCTTTTTCCGCACCCGCGAGGGTGCAGGGGAGTTTTTTCCAATTAAAGGACAATCGAAACGGGATTGGTTTATTTATTTCAGAGTCGCCACTTGGGAGATTTAGGGTGTCCCAAGTCACCAATTTTAATCCCGAATCGAGGAAAAGAATGACTCCATATTACAGTCTGCGTACCAGAAATCTAGATAAGGAATTCTGTTAACCCGGGAGAAGGTGTTAGGCATTCCCGAGTTCCGTGGTTCTAGCACGGTCGCTCAACTGTTATATTCGGCTTGATTATCTGATTTTATACAAACGTGAACTTATGTGCCAATTTTATCTTTTAACCGCTTTTATCATTCACTGTTATTTTTATAGGACTTGCAACGTCGTGAAAACATATCTCGAACCACGTTACATCAATGCACCCGTGGTTATTGACATATCTCGACTCGGTTGAGATTTGGATTTGGGTCACATAAATGTGCACCCGAATTTAGGGAGATAACATTATTAAAGGCGCGCCTAAAGCAACTAGCACATTATTAATTTGGGGTAGGGCCGTGAAGTTTGCTAAACGGCCCGTCCCGGAATCTAATTATTTAATACATATATTTTGTGAGAGCTCCGCAATTTGTACATTTTTTATGTGGCGAAGCTCGTCTCGTTTTTTTTTATTATTATTTTTTTAAAAGAATTTGCAACGTCATGGAAATGCATCTCAGACCATGTCACAATCAATGTACCCGTGATTAGAGATACATTTCGATTTCGTTGAGACTTGGATTTGGGTCACATAAATGCGCACCCGAGTTTAAGGAGAATAAATTATTGAAGGCGCGCCTAAAGCGACTAGCGCATTATTATTTTGGGTAAGGCCTTGAAATTTACTAAACGGCCCGTCCCGGAATCTAAGTATTTAATACATATATTTTGCGAGGGCTCCGCAATTTGTACATTTTTTATGTGGCGAAGCTCGTCTCGTTTTTATTATTTGAGGGCAAACTTAAGGCAACTACGATTTTCTACCAATGAAATCATCCGAGGTTAACCAAAAAAACAACGATTCTAACAGGTAATAATATCCATGGTAAAAATGAAAAATCGAATAACCTCGTTCATATGCTCACATTTACTTTAAGCATGCATTAACTAAACATAGAATAAACATTTTAACACAACAACAAAAAATTGCATTGTTGACATTCATAAATATCGAATATTCTCATTTTTTGCCTTGAACCATAATATGAAAAACGAATTAAATGAAACAAAGGACGAAGAACACCAACCTTCGAACCTCGACAATCCTAGAACGACAAACAGTGCCTCCTACGGAACTCGAACAGGACCTCACTCGACGAGGAACAATGATGAAACCTCGGACGAACACCTCGACGTACCGGACCCCGACGAACCAAAGACGACCTCGATGAAATAGAAAGCTCGGACCAAAGTCGACCTCGACGGAAAAACAGAAGGCTTCGGCAAGGCAGAATCGCAGCCACCAACAGCTGCTCACGAAAAGATGAACAATGTCGACAGTAGTAAGGTCGACGCAAGGAGGCTGCTGACGGGCTTGTTTTGGCAGTGGTCGAGGGCTGTTTGTTGGTGGTTTCACGATGGGGGAGCAGCTGTGGGGGGGTCGTTTCAGCAGTAGAGCTTGTTGGCTGGGGAGGGTAGGTTGTTTGACGATGAGGGAGTGAAGCTGTGGGCAGTGACGACGAAGGTTATGGCGGGTAGCGGGCAGCAATGGTGGTGTTTGGACTGGTGGTTTTCGGCGTCGTTGGGGCGAAGGGTCTGGTTTTTCCGGTGGTTGACGATGGAGGAGTTGGGTTGGGTGGTTGTCGACGAGGGGGCTGGTGTGTGGGGATGCCGGAAGGGATGGGGGGTTCGACGGGAAAGTGACGACGAGGGAGCAGCGGGGAGATGGCGACACAACAGCGGGTTCGTTTGGATGGTAGGGTTTTTCTTAGGTTTTGTTTTGTTTGTTCTTCTGAGGAAGATCCATGAACAGTGATAGCCCCTCCAAAAATTTTCAAAAGTCCTCACGTCCGTTCTTTTTGTTCGTGTATTTGTATGGTTTTGCCCAGGAAAATGAGCCCCACGCGTGGTGGGGTTCGAGGCTTGTGTTCCCCACGCGTGGTGGGGTTCCCCGTGTATGGGATTCCGTCCGTGTTCCCCACGTGTGGCGGACTCGGATTATTATGGGCTAGGTCCGAAAATTAGGCCTAAAAGCGGGTAAGTTTGAACCCGAATATTATTCTTTTTTCTCGGACTCGACTAAGGACATGACGTTGCTTAACTAGTCCTATGCAAGCAAAATAACTACCAAAATAAGACTGATATTTAAACAAAACTATATCTTTTTTAAATATTTTTCAAGATTTAAAATAGCTACAAAATATTAATAAAACTATTTTTTTGTAATTTTCGTTTTTAATAAAGACAAAATATAAAGTAATATTTTTGTATTTTTCCAAAATTAAAATGACTACAAAACATTAATAGAATTATATTTTTTTGTAATTTTCGAATTTATATAAAGTACCAAAATAAAGTACAATTTTTGTATTTTTTCAAGTTTATGAGAAATACATAAACTAAAATTTATATATGTATTTTTGTGATTTTTTCTTTTTGCAACGAAATAAAGTAAAATAGTTAAAATGGCTATATTAGACCCAATTTCACATATTCACGCTAAAAATGTGAAAATTCTCGGGGAGGGTCAAAAATCAGGTGTCTACAGCTGCCCCTCTTTGACTGGAAACACGAAGAGTTTTCCGACAAAGAACGACTAGACATGTTTTTGACCCGACCATTACTTAGACGGACTACACTAAGGAGAGGAAGGGAATGTGACCGAGCCCTGGTATCTGAGCTGCCTACATATCCTTGGTTTTACAGGAATCAGGCCACGTATAGTTCGGAAATGAGAGAGATGGTAGAGTGTACCGAGGTGAAGAGCCGATCGAGGTGCCGTTCCGTTGAGGTTCCGGTCCGCGGTCCTATCATTACAACAAAAATGAAAACTGAAAAAGACTAACTAAGCCTATCAGCTACTAGTTACAAGGATTCCTATCTTTAAGTCTTCTGAAACTTGATCTTGAGTCTTGAATGGTGCTTCATACAGACTTTGGATTTGAACCTTGATACTTGCTAGTTGTAGGTGCTAGTCCTTGAGCAGACCACCTCTGTTCTCCACTTCCGTGCTTTGGATTCATTTTTCTCTTTTTTTTCTTTTTTCTTTTTTTCTTTTTGTTGTGTCCAGCTTTTGTCGACCATCTCAAAATGTTGACTCGCATTCTTGAGGCGAGCTTCTGCTATTTATAACTTGGTTGAATGCTGGTGATTTTAGCTGTAGCCTTCTGCTTCCCGGTGCTGGGGGTTTTTATTGTTTCCTGCTGGGGATTCCTGTTGTAATCTTCTACCTTCCGGTGGGGTTACTGATTTCCAAAATCTGCAGTATAAGACTAAAAGTATTCCTCTTGTTATACAGGTGGGCGCCTGAAACATGAAATGTAAAGACTGAAAAGTATTCCTCTCGTTATACAGGTGGGCGCCTGGCTTTAACAACAACTTTAGGAGGAAATGCGTCTCCTATGGGTAAAAACTAACTTAGGAGGAAATGCGTCTCCTATGGATAAAACTAGGAAGTGCGTCTCCTACTGGTAAAACTAAACTTAGGAGGAATGCCTCTCCTATGGTTAAAAACATAAACTTAGGAGGAAATGCGTCTCCTATGGATAAAACTAGACTTAGGAGGAAATGCGTCTCCTATGGGTAAAAATGGACTTAGGAAGTGCGTCTCCTACTGGTAAAACTAAACTTGGGAGGAATGCCTCTCCTATGGTTAAAAACATAAACTTAGGAGGAAATGCGTCTCCTATAGGTAAAAGTAAACTTAGGAGGAAATGCGTCTCCTATGGGTAAAACTTAACTTAGGAGGAAATGCGTCTCCTATTGGTAAAGGCATGGAATGTATTCCCTTGTTATACAGGTGGGCGCCTAAAATATGAAATGGATAGACAAAAAGTATTCCTCTTGTTATACAGGTGGGCGCCTGGCTTCAACAACAATTTAGAAAATAAAATCCTATTCGAGGGCGGATGAGCCCAAAATATCCTATTCGAGGGCGGATGAGCCCAAAATATCCTATTCGAGGGCGGATGAGCCCAAAATATCCTATTCGAGGGCGGGTGAGCCCAAAATATCCTATTCGAGGGCGGGTGAGCCCAAAATATCCTATTCGAGGGCGGGTGAACCCAAAATATCCTATTCGAGGGCGGGTGAACCCAAAATATCCTATTCGAGGGCGGGTGAACCCAAAATATCCTATTCGAGGGCGGGTGAACCCAAAATATCCTATTCGAGGGCGGGTGAACCCAAAATATCCTATTCGAGGGCGGGTGAACCCAAAATATCCTATTCGAGGGCGGATGAACCCAAAATATCCTCTTCGAGGGCGGATGAACCCAAAATATCCTATTCGAGGGCGGATGAACCCAAAATATCCTATTCGAGGGCGGATGAACCCAAAATATCCTATTCGAGGGCGGATGAACCCAAAATATCCTATTCGAGGGCGGATGAACCCATCTTCAAAAGCTTGGAATTGTCTTACCTCCGACTGTCTTTCTTAGAATCGTGTTGTCTTGCTATCTCTTAAAACTTGAATTGATTTCCTCGTTCCTTCGAGAAAATTTTCGACAAATGGCAGAAAATTTTCTGCCCCAGTTTTGGTGCTTTTCCTTGTGGCATGTTTTTTCGCCATTAACAAGATTTCCTTTTCCTGCTTCAAATCAAAGAAAATTTGTTAGTTTTAACACATGGTGAGTGGTCGTGCCACTCCTGCTGGGGATGGTTTTTCCCTTTCTCTCTCCCCCGCTTTGTGCTTCATTACGCTATCAAAACTTGCTGGGGGTTATTTTGCTGGGAATGAATTTTCCTTTTATTTTCTCAACTGTTGTTTTCCTGTTTTCCTCCAGCTGCCCTTGGAAATTTGGTCCTCTTGGGATCTTGACCCATTCAACATTTGGTCTTGCGACCAACTTCTTTTCGCTTTATCGTCTTATCTTTGTCCTGTCCTATTCGCATTTTGCTTTGCATCATTTTGGCAACTGGTAGTAAGCTCTGAAAATCCTTTTCAAAAATAAACTGCTGGGGAGGTAAAATCTTTAAACCAAGAAATGAAAAAGTGAAGAATTTCAAAAACAGAAAAAGAAGAAGTCTTTCTGAACAAATGCTTGGGAAAAGGAAAGAAAAGAACTTATCTGAATGATATAACTGACCCCAACGATCATGTCACGCATTCAGGATTAATCAACCCAGTCTATTTGTATCAATCAACCCTTCGGACGGCCTCATGTTGCTGGGGATAAACAGGCACTCAACTCTTTGCCAAATGCGGATCCTTCCCGCCAATCTTGTCTTGTCGCCTCATAGTGCCCTTCGAGGGGTTTTCACTAATAAGACTCTCTCATTTCTCTCAACTCTCGTCGCCTTATGGTGCCTGTGAAGGTTTTCACCGATAAGACTCTCTCATTTTATTTTATTTTTCAGCTGGGGATTGGAGTGATGCCGATATGACTCTCTGTTGGGGATTCTTTCGGCTATCAATTCATTTCCAGCTTATGATCTTCTTCTTTGCTGGGGATCAGAGTGTTATCCCCGACTTCCATTTGCATTGATTTAACACTTCTCGGATACTGATCGGGAGGTCTTTTTTGGACGTCAATATGGGTTTTCGTGTATGGTTAAAAGAAAAGGGGTAACAAGAGGTTCAAAATGATTTTGATGGGTAAAACATTACAACTCTCGGAATCAACTTCTGCCCCAGTTTTTCTTGCTTGGGGATTTTTGTTTTTTGTTACACTATGACCGAGCCGTGAGGCGCCTACGTATCCTTCTTTGAGGAATCAGGTCAAACGTAGTTCCCAATTCCTTTGTTGTTTTTTTTTTGGTGACTTTTCTTTTGTTATCATTACTTTTTTTCTTCTCTTTTTCTTTCATTTTCATTACTGATTCCAAAAGAGGGGTATGAAAGAATAAATAAGGCTCAAAAGGGAAAGCAAAGGTTAAAGTGTTTGGATAGAAGAAAGAATTGCCTCCGTCGTTTCATTCTCTAATAAATGCTAAATACAAACAAACAACAATTACAATCATACATAATATCTCTTAACTGCGTCAGAATTGATACCCATGTCGACGCAGTTCCCTTCGATATTTGTTGATCACAAAGCGTCATTGGGCTTGCTCTGTTTAGATTGCAATAATCAACACACACCCGGATTTTCCATCTCCTTTTTTTTTTCACTGGCACCACATTAGCCAACCAATCAGGGTCTCGAGCGACCCGAATAACCTTAGCATTTAGTTGTTTGGTTGCTTCTTCCTTAATCCTCAAACTTACGTCGGTTTTGGACTTCCTCAATTTTGCTTGACGGGGGGAAATGTCGGGTCAGTGGGCAATTTTTGAACCACTAAATTGGTGCTTCAACCCGGCATGTCGTCGTATGACCATGCAAAATGTTTTGAATTCAGTAAGTGCTTTGATTAGTTCTTCCCTGATGTTTGATTCCATATGGACGCTTATCTTAGCTTCCCTGATGTCATCCGCGTCCCCTAGATTGACGGCTTCCGTGTCAGTTGGCTCTTTTTTTTTCAAATTGGCTCAACTCTCTGTTAATTTCTTCGGAGGCTTCATCCTTATCGTATTCTGACTTATCATCACAATCTTGTACTATAAGTTCGAAATCAGATTGATTTTTTAGACTAGGTTGAAGATCCGTCGTGCATGCCATGTCATTAGAATAAGTATAAAGAGAACTGTTCAGAAGAGAAAAATAAGAAAAAATTAAAAGAAAATAAGGAATGAGGGAAAAAAAACTTTCACTTTATTAAAATACGGGATAGCAAGGTTTCACACTTTGGCGAGCAAAAGACAAATCTGGATTACAACCCTGGAATAATCCAGACAACAAAAAAGAAAATCAGAGCCCACTACCAAGACTCCCTTCGTATAGGAAGAGGAGTAGCCATTCAATTGTTGATTTTTACTTTCAACCCCACAAACTACACATCTGCCTCGTTGGACCCTTTTTCAACACCATAACTGGCTTTGTCATCCACCTTTTCCAACTATACCACCGTTTTACCATTGGTTAACATTTCTTTTGAACCGACACGGATCATCATCACTGTTTGTGAGGTTTTCTTTAGCTCCCCTCCTTCGCGCACTAGCTCAATCATATGGGTTTCAAGGTGTGCCGGCAACGGGTTCTGATTGATGTTGGGCGCCTCTGGTGTCTGAACCTCAATCGTGTTGGCGTCAATAAGATTTTGTACTGCATGTTTCAACTTCCAACACTTCTCGGTATCATGTCCGGGAGCCCTCGAACAATACTCACAGCTTACCGAGTGGTCCGTATTTTTGGGAAGGGGATTTGGCAATCTGGGCTCAACAGGACTCAACAAACCTAACTGCCTTAATTTGTGGAACACGACAGTATAGGTTTCCCCCAACTCAGTGAATGTTCTTTGGATTCTTTCATTTCTGAAAGACTGATTTCCCCGGAAACCTGCCCCTAGAAGGTTCTTGTAGGCTCTTGGCGGTGGATAGGTGTTTTGCGGTGGTGTATGTGTGTTCTGGGGAGCCGGCACGCGCCATTGCGGGCGAACCGAAGGCCGAGTATATGTTTGGGCTTGGTGCACGGAGAAGTGTGGTTCTTGAGGTGAATAGTGGTGCTGAGGTGGGCTGTATGGGTAGTTCGGTCTGTGGGGTCTGGGTTGGTTGTAGTATGGTTTACCAAACCTGGACCAACTGCTTGCCTCAATCGTGGCAATTTCTTCTTTCTTCCTCTTTCCCAGGGCACCTCCCATGTCGCTCTGAATAGCCTGGGTCGTTGCCTTGAGCGCTGAGTAATTCAGGATTTTGTCAGACCTCAGACCCTCCTCTATCATGACCCCTATCTTTACTACTTCATTGAAGGATTTCCCAACCGTCGTCACCAAGTGACCAAAGTAAGTTGGATCCAGTGTCTGCAAGAAGTAGTCCACCATTTCTCCCTCTCTCATGGGAGAATCAACTCTGGCCGCTTGCTCTCTCCAGCGGAACCCGAACTCGCGAAAACTTTCCCCGGGTTTCTTCCCGGTCCTCAATAATGTGAGACGGTCAGGGACTATCTCGAGATTGTATTGGAAATGACCCGCGAAAGTCTGCGCCAGATCATCCCAAGTGTACCATCTGCTGGAATCCTGCCTGGTATACCATTCTAGTGCAGATCCGCTCAGACTTTGGCGGAAATAAGCTATCAGCAACTCATCTTTGTCGCCTGCCCCTCTCATTTTGCTACAGAATCCCCGCAAATGTGCCATGGGATCACCGTGCCCTTCATATAAATCAAACTTAGGCATCTTGAACCCAGCCGGGAGTTGGACGTCCGGGAAAGGGCATAGATCTTTGCAAGCCACGCTGACTTGGTTGCTCAATCCGTGCAGGTTCCTGAATGACTGCTCCAGGCTTTTGAACTTCCTCAATACCTCCTCTTGTTCTGGGACTTTAACCGGCTTTTCAATCTCTGCCAGTACCTCCAAGTGCGGATTGTAGGCATGTGGTTCGGGGGCATGGAATGTGGGCTCAGGGGGATAGTATTGCGTATCAGGAGACTGAAACAATGGCTCGCTGGTCGTTCTTTGCAGGGTGGCTGATGTGGGTCCCACAAAAGTGGGAACATTTGGTGTTGGGAGAGGTTGATGGGATGGTGGAGCTTGGGAATCATGGGGGCTTCTCTCCTGAAGACAACGGTGATTTGGGAGGCTTGTTGAAGGGCCGGAGTGGGGGTATTCGGGCACGTGCCCTAGTGGCTCAGGGCTCTTTTGTGCTTTGGCTAGAGCTAGCTGCATTGCATTCATCTCTAGTCCCATCCTTTCTATCTTTTCCATCGCTTCCTTTAACAACTGGCTCATCGGCCTTTCTTCCTCGGTACTATTCTCTGAAGTAGTCATGCTTGTTGTTATCGGTCCTTTGGATCTAGTTTGGTAAGGGTGTGTTGCCAGAATTCTTTAACAACTAACTGTTTGAGATTCGGAAAACAACAAACTTGTTAGCGTTTAGAGTTTAACAGATTTGATAACAACACATTGAGGATGCAATGCTCCTAGGCAGTTAACCGTTTCTAACATGCTTTGCTTCAAACAACATGCGTCATCCCGGCTTGCTTATTTTCCCCTTTGAAGTACTTTGGGAACCTCTGTATTTTATTCTATTTTGTATTTTCTTTTTCTTTCGATTTTTCATTTTTTTTTCTTTTCTCTTTTTCGATTTTTTTTCATTTTTCCTTTTTTGATTTTTCCATTTTTTTTTGTTGTGGTCGAATCTTATGGAGATTGCCTACGTATCATGACTCCGCATGAATCAGACCTTGCGTAGTTCGGACCACTAAAAGATAAGCAATACTAAACATTTTTTTTTCAATTTTTCATATTAAAACAAACTGGGTTTCAAAGGTTTGAAGATGACCTACAAACTGAAAATCAAACAACTCATATATTCTAATTAAAAGATTTACAAACTCCAAAACAAATGGCCAGCTTCCTTTCCCCGTTTGACAAATGCAACCAGACGGCTATTTTTGCAAACATGGCCCCCTCCAAATTTCACGTGAATTTGAGGCCGGGAGGATTATCTTATGACACTTTACAAACTTGTCCATTCTTTTACGAAAATAACCTTTCGACAACTGAAAGATACTTTAAGGCTATTTCGGCAAGAATGGTTTAAGACACGGCCGAAGTTGGCTCGACTTATTTTTGACTAAAATTCAAACGGTATTCACCTAACCGCTGACTCTTTGTTTTTTTTTTCTTCCAAATTACAATGAAAACGTGGTTTTGCAAATACGGCCCTTCAGCGCCTCGGGGACGAAGATTTTTAAAGGCTGTGTGGGTCAACTGGACCAAATCTTAAACATGACCCAAAAGTGGCCGTTTATGCAAAGTCAGCCTTCCGACGTCCCTTTCGGGAACATTCGGCTATTTATGACAAAACAACATCACATGACTTATTCATGACTCTTTTATCGTTTTTCAAATTAGCAAACTCAATATTGCAAACACGGCCTTTCAACGTCTCGGGGACGAAGATTTTTAAGGTTGTGTGGGTCAACTGGACCAAATCTTAAACAAGACCCAAAAATGGTCGTTTATGCAAAGTCAGCCTTCCGGCGTCCCTTTCGGGAACATTCGGCTATTTTTGACAAAACAGCATCACCCGACTTACTTATGACAAAAATTAAAATTTTGACATGTTTTTATTTATTTGTTTTTGGTTATTTTAGCAAAAGGTGGGGTTGGACCCGATGAGGGTTGCCTACGTATCTCACATCCGGTGAGAATCAAACCCGCGTAGTTCAGGCCGATAAACTATTTTTGAGAAGACCTTTTTCCATTTTCTATTTTTTTTTCTTTTTTTTATATAACAAACAAACAAACTATTATTTTTCATTCATAACAAACAAACTAACTAACGTAAAACATAAAACATTCCTTCTTTTTTTTCATTTGTTTTTCTTATTCTAAAGAAAAGAAAATGTTTTTTTTTTGGAATTTTTACCTTTAATAAAAGAAATGCTTAAAAAAATATTTTTTGAATTTTGAATTTTCTTTTGAATTTTTTTTTGGATTATATATATATATATTTATTTTGGAAAAAATAATAAAATCACGTTCAACGCCCGACTCTTTTTATATTTTTTTTATTTATTTTTGGCATTTTCATAGACAAGCAAAATAAAATAAAAAAAAATATTTTAAAAACCAGACTCTTTTTCATTTTCATTTAATGGCAAAACAAACTATTTTCTTTTCAATATTTTTGAAAAAAACAAGACAAAACAATGATGATTTTTTTTCTATTTTTCCTTTGCTTTTAATATAACAAACTAATAAGACATTTTTTTTCATTTTCTCAAAATTTCGGCAGAGTTTCGATACTACTCGGACATTGGTTTCTTTTTTCTAACAATAAGTAGCCACATCTCTACACTGTTATTTTCTCCTCTTTTTCACTATTTTCTAATTTGTGGATGATGAAAACATACACGATCCTTTTTTTTTTGAATTTCCAATGCTTCTTTCTATATATATACGTATATATTTTATTTTTTATATTTATTATATTTTCAAAAATGTGGCATGGGGGACATAGGGAATTTCAAGACTTCTTGGATTCCGCAAATGTTCCCCATGTGCTTTTCAAAAATGAAGCGTGGGGGACATAGGGGAATTCCAAGGCTACTTGGATTCCACAAATGTTCCCCATGTGCTTTCCCAAAAAGCAAGCGTGGGGGACATAGGGAATTCCAAGGCTTGTTGGATTCCACAAATGTTCCCCATGCTTTGATTAAAATAACACCATGCTGGAAATGACCAAATGACCCGTTCGCCCTTGACTAAATACAACATGTAGCACATAGGATGCCGAAAGATGGTCTATTATTTTCAGGTTGCTTGTCCTAGACGGACTCAACCCCTATGTTGAGTCCCCTAAGTCAAATGCACATGATGCAAATAAACGTTCCTACTAGGGATCCGTCATGTGGCTTTGTTATACTAGGTTCAAAAACCTGGGTCGGTGTTCTAGACGGTGTACCCGAGCGGATAACTCGAGCTGAGGAAGGAGCTCCTTTCCGGAAACCAAAAGGCCAGCCGACTTAGAAACTTTCCGAGCCTCTTTTATTTAGGGTATGACACTAACAGAATAGGGAGTCTCAACCAGTAAGCACATCCCCGGAGGTAAGAAGAGAAAGGTTTCAGCACAGTTTATATACAGTTCAAATAATATCAAAGCGGTAAAAGCAGCATTTAGCACATTAGGCTCAAAACATGTAATAATCAGATAATAAATAAAGCCAAATAATAACAATTATTCTAAGCTCGAATTCTTAACCCTGAACCAGTGGTTCTGGGTGTAATCCCCAGCAGAGTCGCCAGAGCTGTCACACCTCCTTTTTCCGCACCCGCGAGGGTGCAGGGGAGTTTTTTCCAATTAAAGGACAATCGAAACGGGATTGGTCTATTTGTTTCAGAGTCGCCACTTGGGAGATTTAGGGTTTCCCAAGTCACCAATTTTAATCCCGAATCGAGGAAAAGAATGACTCCATATTACAGTCTGCGTACCAGAATCTAGATAAGGAATTCTGTTAACTCGGGAGAAGGTGTTAGGCATTCCCGAGTTCCGTGGTTCTAGCACGGTCGCTCAACTGTTATATTCGGCTTGATTATCTGATTTTATACAAACGTGAACTTATGTGCCAATTTTATCTTTTAACCGCTTTTATCATTCACTGTTATTTTTATAGGACTTGCAACGTCGTGAAAACATATCTCGAACCACGTTACATCAATGCACCCGTGGTTATTGACATATCTCGACTCGGTTGAGATTTGGATTTGGGTCACATAAATGTGCACCCGAATTTAGGGAGATAACATTATTAAAGGCGCGCCTAAAGCAACTAGCACATTATTATTTTGTGGTAGGGCCGTGAAATTTGCTAAACGGCCCGTCCCGGAATCTAATTATTTAATACATATATTTTGTGAGGGCTCCGCAATTTGTACATTTTTTATGTGGCGAAGCTCGTCTCGTTTTTTTTTTATTATTTTTTTAAAAGAATTTGCAACGTCATGGAAATGCATCTCAGACCACGTCACAATCAATGTACCCGTGATTAGAGATACATTTCGATTTCGTTGAGACTTGGATTTGGGTCACATAAATGCGCACCCGAGTTTAAGGAGAATAAATTATTGAAGGCGTGCCTAAAGCGACTAGCGCATTATTATTTTGGGTAGGGCCGTGAAATTTACTAACCGGCCCGTCCCGGAATCTAAGTATTTAATACATATATTTTTGCGAGGGCTCCGCAATTTGTACATTTTTTATGTAGCAAAGCTCGTCTCGTTTTTATTATTTGAGGGCAAACTTAAGGCAACTACGATTTTCTACCAACGAAATCATCCGAGGTTAAACAAAAAAACAACGATTCTAACAGGTAATAATATCCATGGTAAGATGAAAAATAGAATAACCTCGTTCATATGCTCACATTTACTTTAAGCATGCAGTCTAAACATAGAATAAACATTTTAACACAACAACAAAATATTGCATTGTTGACATTCATAAATATCGAATATTCTCATTTTTTGCCTTGAACCATAATATGCAAAAAGAATGAAATGAAACAAAGGACGAAGAACACCAACCTTCGAACCTCGACAATCCTAGAACGACAAACAGTACCTCCTACGGAACTCGAACCGGACCTCACTCGACGAGGAACAATGATGAAACCTCGGACGAACACCTCGACGTACCGGACCCCGACGAACCAAAGACGACCTCGATGAAATAGAAAGCTCGGACCAAAGTCGACCTCGACGGAAAAACAGAAGGCTTCGGCAAGGCACAATCGCAGCCACCAAGAGCTACTCACGAAAAGATGAACAATGTCGACAGTAGTAAGGTCGACGCAAGGAGGCTGCTGACGGGCTTGTTTTGGCAGTGGTCGAGGGCTGTTTGTTGGTGGTTTCACGATGGGGGAGCAGCTGTGGGGGTCGTTTGAGCAGTAGAGCTTGTTGGCTGGGGAGGGTAGGTTGTTTGACGATGAGGGAGTGAAGCTGGGGGCAGTGACGATGAAGGTTATGGCGGGTAGCGGGCAGCAATGGTGGTGTTTGGACTGGTGGTTTTCGGCGTCGTTGGGGCGAAGGGTCTGGTTTTTCCGGTGGTTGACGATGGAGGAGTTGGGTTGGGTGGTTGTCGCCGAGGGGGCTGGTGCGTAGGGATGCCGGAAGGGATGGGGGGTTCGACGGGAAAGTGACGACGAGGGAGCAGCGGGGAGATGGCGACACAGCAGCGGGTTCGTTTGGACGGTAGGGTTTTTGTTAGGTTTTGTTTTGTTTGTTCTTCTGAGGAAGATTCATGAACAGTGATAGCCCCTCCAAAAATTTTCAAAAGTCCTCACGTCCGTTCTTTTTGTCCGTGTATTTGTATGGTTTTGCCCAGGAAAATGAGCCCCACGCGTGGTGGGGTTCGAGGCTTGTGTTCCCCACGCGTGGTGGGGTTCCCCGTGTATGGGATTCCGTCCGTGTTCCCCACGTGTGGAGGACTCGGATTATTATGGGCTAGGTCCGAAAATTAGGCCTAAAAGCGGGTAAGTTTGAACCCGAATATTATTCTTTTTTCTCGGACCCGACTAAGGACATGACGTTGCTTAACTAGTCCTATGCAAGGAAAATAACTACCAAAATAAGACTGATATTTAAACAAAACTATATCTTTTTTAAATATTTTTCAAGATTTAAAATAGCTACAAAATATTAATAAAACTATTTTTTTGTAATTTTCGTTTTTAATAAAGACAAAATATAAAGTAATATTTTTGTATTTTTCCAAAATTAAAATGACTACAAAACATTAATAGAATTATATTTTTTTGTAATTTTCGAATTTATATAAAGTACCAAAATAAAGTACAATTTTTGTATTTTTTCAAGTTTATGAGAAATACATAAACTAAAATTTATATATGTATTTTTGTGATTTTTTCTTTTTGCAACGAAATAAAGTAAAATAGTTAAAATGGCTATATTAGACCCAATTTCACATATTCAAGCTAAAAATGTAAAAATTCTCGGGGAGGGTCAAAAATCAGGTGTCTACAACGGGCACCCGGTACCTTACTCAACCGAGTACCAACATAACGTGTCTTTCTTATTACATCATCAAATATACATGACATACAGGCCTAATAGGACAACATAATCATTTATAAACTTAAAACATAGGCCGACAAGGCCGTACAATCCTTCACGTATAAAACATATGTCTACAAGCCTCTAAGAGTACATAAATGTCATAAAGGTCGGGATAGAGTCCAGCCATACCAAACAATACACATCTAAATCGTACTAACCCAACAAGCAACTCCGAAGCAAATAGAGCGCACCAACATCTTCCGCTGAGCTGATAGCTTACTTGGAGGGCTCTCGACCTGTCTATCGGACCTGCGGGCATGAAACGCAGCGTCCCAAGGCAAAAGGGACGTCAGTACGAATAATGTACCGAGTATGTAAGGCACATAAATAAATACATAAGAGACATGGAAGATATATAGAGTACATGACTCAACCTGTAAGTCTGAATAACTTTATAAATCATAAATTACTTTTAACGTCATGCGTATGCGTATGAATGTCATGTCGTACATAGGTACATGTCTCATAACATCATCAGCCTCTGAGGGCATCCCATCATATCATATCGGCCACTGTGGGCAAAATCATCATCGTATACCAGCTGATCAGGTGGTGGTGCGTATATAACGCCATAACCTTTCCCATATCCCATATACATATATATACATACATATATATGCATATATAACGCCGTTTGAATACATACATATATATGCGTATATAACGCCATTTGAATACATACCCATATACGCATATATAACGCCGTTTGAATCATATTTCAGCCACTGTGGGCAACATCATCATCATATACCAGGTGATCAGGTGGTGGTGCATATATAACGTTGTAACCTTTTTCCATATCCCATATACATATACATACATATATACGCGTATATAACGCCATCTGGTCATGGGTCAATGCACATGAATGCAATGCATGAAAAGTACGTCAATAAAATTATTCAGAATGCCATAAGACCATTTTGCCTCTTGAGTAATATCATAAAGTAACATCATTTCAACTTTCGTATTGTTCTGATGACCCATGAACAGATGATAAAATATTATGACGCATGGAAATTAAAGAACATAGATATTTCTATTACTTCTATGAGTAGAGTCACTTATGAAATTTGTGAATTTGCACGTTTCGTTCATATCATATGGATCATGCCAAAAGAAAGAAGGGATAGCCTTAACATATCTAGATTAGGGAAGAATCCGTATGATATTCTAGAGAATGATTGTACGGTTCTCTATTATAATCGCAAATCTCAGGCTGCAGCAGATGAGCTACATCAAGACTTAACATACATAGATAGTTACTGACTATTGTCAGATGCCTCTTCAACTGATTAAATAGACCAAAGAGAAGCAAATCTTTCCTGCTATCGTTAACCCTTTCAGCATGGTCTTTTAGTTTTTAATTTTGTTTCTACTGTTGGACTCCTTCCATAATGTGGTCCATCTTGAACTTGAACTGTGTCAAACAAGCTCCTACTCTTTCAAATTCCTTATGGTACCGAGACCTTCCATTTCTTTATTTGCAAAGGATGCAACTTTCTGTTCTTTTTTTCCCTCATAAAACCAACAATTTCATTTAATAGGAAACCAAGTAGCATCAGAAAGTATGTACGGGATGTGGGTGAACATGACTCAACCCGAATCAACCAGTCCTTTTGAATGAAACATAGAAGGAGAAACTACCAATTTAATCTCTTTAATCTCTTCTTATAAATGAAGCATGTTAATCTCTTTCATCTCCCATGCTTTGGTTTAGAGAATATAATCACCGTAGTCATACTAAAATTATAAAACATTTTGAAGTTATCCCCATCTGCTAATAACTTGTGGAAGATAAAATGGACATGGTAAAATGCCAATCTAAAAGAAGGGAAGTGCGCACATTTTTAGATTTTTGCCACCTTTCACTCTTTATTAAGAGTCACTACATAGAATAGGGGGGCTGCCACGTTGGGATATGGGTGTTTTAATCTTATCCAAATATATCTCCAATTAATTAGGTAATGTCTAGTTACCTAGTAATTAATCAATTATCCGTAAAATTGAGAATTGTTTTCACTTACTTAAAATATTACTCACTTTTCACATACCTTATACACCTTACTATTATGGTCATGTGGTATCTCGTATGATACTAGTCCATAAATACCGGGTATTTTAGCTTGGGCCGTATTTTAAACCAAAATGCCAAACTTGGACAAAATTTATTTTCGTTGACTTGCTCCCCCTTTCACCTTCATGAATTTACCAATCGCTTGTGAAATAGCATAATTCTTATAATCTCCAAATAATCCTTTACTTGGACTGATGTCAATTACCTTACGACAAATTTAGCGTACAACACTACAGGGTGCAACATCGTCGTAATGTAGTATTGCGGGACGTGACATCTCACTTCCGGGCTCTCATTAATTTATTTATGGTATATTTTTCATGTACGAAAATATAGGGTGTAACATTATTCCCCCCTTTGGAACATTCGTCCTCGAATGTTGACTGATGTACTTATCGTCCTTATATCCCGTAGCTCTTGCGAATACTTTAGTAGTCTTTTTGCCATCTAGGAAACTGTTCTGTGAATAAGTTTAAAGGCCAGGGCATTTCCCCCTTTTAGGCCTCTTCTCATGCCATGACTTGTGATCGAGTTTCTTCCAATCTCGTAATTGCTGCTACCTTCCATTATGTTGTTTCTACGACACTGACCTTGTAAATGTGCCTATGCGACTCTCTTCTCCTTTTTCCTCCAGCTTTTAGCCAATCCTGAAGTTTTTCGCTTGGTATTTTGTCGAACTTATGAATACTGCTATATCTTATTTTATAGACCTGGTTATCCATTCGTATGACATTACTGTATCTACATAAGTCATACTATACCATAACGATTACCTCGATTTCTCGTTACTGAGGTCTGCTACCAAATCTCAGGTTACTTTCATTGCTTATCTCGTACGTATACATCTATGTCCTCTAATTTCTCCACATTACTGTTCATCTTTAAGAATGACGACCTAATCTCCTCTCATACTTTATAACTTTTATCCATCATTGTTGATTTACCTCAATTTTGATCCATAATCCATCCCTGATAACTTAACCTTTTATGTAATATTGCAGTTAGGATTCACGTTTTATTGGGGAACATCTGAAATGATTAGATTGATCCACCTGGGGCGATACCCTGCATTCATAACCATATCTCACGGCATCCCCATGTGACTCACCTTGCGTGGGTATTTAAATCCTGTCCAATTCATGAGATCCCTTTCTTTTATCCGTCAGATCATTACTTAATTGAAGGCCCAAACATCATTTTTTCATTTTTTTTCTATAATAATTACACCCTCATTCTATTAACAGGGCAGCACTCCATTTCTTCTGAATGTTATTAGTCTTAGACCCTTTTGAGTTTATTCAGGCTATACTGAACTTTCTATAACATAGAGAAATCATTAGCTCTCTTGTTTTCATGGACTTAATCCTGAGTATTTATCCATTCTCGTCACTTTTTCACTTGCCTTTCCTCATTCTTACTCATGTTTTCTCAAAACTTTGTCGCCTTACCATACTTAAGCTTGCGACCTATAAATATCCATTTATAATACTTGCAATTTTCCTTCAGCTTGCTTGCACCATAGATTTCCTTATGTTATTCTAGAATGTCAAGCGATACATCACATCGTCTCCAACTCTTCTCTATTCTCTTAACTAGATCTCTCCGTACTTAGAAACCATGCCACTGATGATGTCGTGATCATTCCTGGTTATTGGATCCCCGTGCTTATAACCTTCTATCCGAAGTATGGACTATTTACAACTTCTGCATTTGAGTATCTCGTACGTTGTTCACTTTTACCTTACTTACTTAAAATCTCATATCATATCTTTTATCTCCTTCATAACATCCCTTCCACCTAGGTGACGTCCATAACTTGAAACTCTATTATACTACTCGCACCTCTGGTACATACACAATCCGGTGGGAGCTTCGTACTGACTTCTTATGAGGTTGGTACTTCTTCTAACTGGCTTCCTTGTAGAGCCATTATAGATTATGGTTGTTGT
Organism: Nicotiana tabacum; assembly: GCF_000715075.1. Taxonomy (NCBI): domain Eukaryota; kingdom Viridiplantae; phylum Streptophyta; class Magnoliopsida; order Solanales; family Solanaceae; genus Nicotiana; species Nicotiana tabacum. Next base: position 11,738,510 of record NC_134088.1, on the reverse strand, counting down.
GTTATTTTTCTTGAACATCTGATATTAAGAGTGATTATGTCATGTTCCCCAGCACAACTTCTATAATTTTTCTAGGTCCAATAATCAGACTCCTGATTTACTTCGGTGATGTAATTCTTTAGTTCCTCTTTCTTCTGATATGCATTTACGTATGCTTAAGCTATATCCCAATATGCGGCTCACGGTATCAGTTATTACCTTAGCCTTTTATGGGCATTATGGAATATCCATGATATAATCTTCTAACAATTTAGTCCTTTGTCTATGCCCTGGGTTTAATTCTTTCTTTTAACTTATACCGGAGTCTTCTATGGTTGTATGATTGTCAACAAATATGTTGCCTGGATAATGCTCCAAAATCTTGAGTGTATCCATAACGTACTAACTCTGGATCATTGATCAAATAATTCTTTTGTTCCATCTTAGCTTTCTTTCAAGCGTAAGTTATTACCTTTCCTGGTCTTTATTCCCCCTTGTTGCGTGCATACTTAGCTTATCTTAGCTCTCATGCATGCCATATTTTATGTACAACTCACGTGATCTTTGAATATTACTTTTGATCTCTTACTTCTCGTTCATTAGCCATGGTAGGTGTCATTTCCTTTGGAATGCTTACAATGTTGCTGCGAAATTGTTGTTACATGACCATTTCCTCTCTAGGTCATTGTGCTTAGGTTGAAGTCTTCTTTCTTATCTCCTTAGCTAGTCTTTCGTTATAATACTTAGAGAGAACCATTGGCTCTCGTAAAGCTGTGAGCTTATTACGGACCTTTTCTAATGTCCTTACTTGCCTATAATCATCTGTAGTTTCTTACTTCCATGCCCTTTTGCTTATATGGTTGCTTCTGAACGGATATTTTGACTGCCTTCCCAGTGGCACTTTCTTTTATCCCCGTAACACTTATACGGTACCTTTAACTATCCTGACTCTTGTTTGAATATATCTCAAATTTTCTAATGATATTCTTCGAGGTTGAACTCTCCATGTTGGATTCTACTATGTTTATCTCACACGATTAGATAGATCATCTGTAACCTCCTGTTTAGCCATAACTGGGATTTTCCTAACTAATTACTAACTACTCGTTGGTCCATTCTCATATCAATATTCCGCGAAATCTTTCTTGGGTTATTTCCTTGGTCTTAACTTACGTCTCGCACTGGCTCCTTAACTATTAATAACATATCGGGCAGGAACCCTTACTTCTTCTCCTTGACATCGCGTATGCATAATATTCTGGAATCGTAGCATATCTGTAGCATTTGGATAAGTGCAATCTCATCCCTTTCTCATTTTTATTGCATTATTCCTTTTATCATTCCATATTCCCCCCTTTAGGGGGGTACTAAGAGTTGAAGCCATGAGGATCTACCTATAGATGTTTTACCTCTTCGTCTTTGGGATCGTTTCTCAACATCAATGATACTTACTCGTCTTGCGGCAACCCTTTTGTACCAAGGATGACAAATCCCCTTACTCGTGAGGGTGAAACTTAGTATAACTGGCACACACAGTCCCTTAGGTTGAACTTTGCTCACATTGCTTGCTCTAGAGAAGCGTTTCCCTGAATGACCATTCTCTGAATTCATCATGAATCTTCTTCTGTGGTCCCTTCTATTACCGCTGGAACGAAATCTGAAATTCCCATGATGCCGAGTACTTTTTAATCATGCAGTCCCAAATTCATATTTGGTTTATCTTGTTTACCAATCCATACTGATTTCTGTTACTCTGGGATTAACTCTCCCCTCTGGTAGTTGTGGTGGAGTCACGAACTTATTTCTCAAAACGAGGATATAACCTTATGGCCTATATTCTTTCGTTGTCTTAAGGCCATCACCTTTCGTCTCTTCCTTCATTTGACTATAGGTTCTGTAATACTCTAGCGTTTTTATCCATGTATCACACCTTATTCATAATGCTATATCTCTCTTCCCATTATTCTGCTAATATTGTTCATATCCCTTTTCTTGTGAAAACTTGATTACGACATTCTTTCGCTCTTAGCTTTCCATTGTTCTATCTAGTGGCTCTTCGAGTTGCTTAACGTTCTCGCTTTACTAGGGACGCGAACCGTACTAAGGTACTATTTATCCCTTCAAGGCTTATAGTGCATATCTTTGTAGTACTCATATCCGGCTGCACTATTTTAAAGTATATCATCTGGGTGTCTGACAAGGAGATCTATTAGCAAATTTGCCATATCCTTCGAAAATGTCAGCTGACACAAACAATTCATCCATCATATCTTCTTATACTATTTTCTATTAACCCCCATAGGGCATATCTGGAATGGGTGCGGCCAATTGTGTATATCTCTGTTACATTTGAATATAACTCAAAAAGCTTATGTTCTTATGCCTGAATTATAAACATTGTTAACCTTTGTTAACCGGGCGCCTCATACCCTTCTTTATCTTGCTTCTTTTACTTGCTGAAACTTGTACTTATCTTCTTAATCTCTCATTGTCCTTCACCATAAACATGGATAGGCATTCTTGCCTTACGGCTTCTTATCAGAAAGCTTACACCTTTCAATATACCCATGATTTGCTAAAAGACCTCATATTTACTTATCGTAGGCATCATACAAAAATCGAATTCCTCTGACTGAGATCACCCACAACTATCTTTCTTTCCAATCGTCTTTCGGGATGTAGGTATCGTCTTATTACGAATAATATAGAATTTTGAAATTTGACTTCTTATAGGAGAGCTCTACCACACGATCTAGAGTAAGAAGAAAGAGTAACAATCCTAAATGCCCTATAGCCTCCTGTTTATAAGTGTGGTGCACGACACACCCATAAACAAGACTCTACTAGACACGGCTTGTAGACTCCCTAGGACAGAACTACTCTGATACCACTTTTGTCACGACCCAAACTGATGGGCCGTGACGGGCACCCGGTACCTTACTCAACCGAGTACCAACATAACGTGTCTTTCTTATTACATCATCAAATATACATGACATACGGGCCTAATAGGCCAACATAATCATTTATAAACTCAAAACATAGGCCGACAAGGCCGTACAATCCTTCACGTATAAGACATATGTCTACAAGCCTCTAAGAGTACATAAATGTCATAAAGGTCGGGATAGAGTCCAGCCATACCAAACAATACACGTCTAAATCGTACTAACCCAACAAGCAACTCCGAAGCAAATAGAGCGCACCAACATCTTCGGCTGAGCTGATAGCCTACTTGGAGGGCTCTCGACCTGTCTATCGGACCTGCGGGCATGAAACGCAGCGTCCCCAGGCAAAAAGGACATCAGTACGAATAATGTACCAAGTATGTAAGGCACATAAATAAATACATAAGAGACATGGAAGACATATAGAGTACATGACTCAACCTGTAAGTCTGAATAACTTTATAAATCATAAATTACTTTTAACGTCATACGTATGCGTATGAATGTCATGTCGTACATAGGTACATGTCTCATAACATCATCAGCCTCTGAGGGCATCCCATCATATCATATCGGTCACTGTGGGCAAAATCGTCATCGTATACCAGCTGATCAGGTGGTGGTACGTATATAACGCCATAACCTTTCCCATATCCCATATACATATATATACATACATATATACGCGTATATAACGCCGTTTGAATACATACATATATATGCGTATATAACGCCATTTGAATACATACCCATATACGCATATATAACGCCGTTTGAATCATATTTCAGCCACTGTGGGCAACATCATCATCATATACCAGCTGATCAGGTGGTGGTGCGTATATAACGCCGTAACCTTTTCCCATATCCCATATACATATACATACATATATACGCGTATATAACGCCATCTGGTCATGGGTCAATGCACATGAATGCAATGCATGAAAAGTACGTCAATAAAATTATTCAGAATGTCATAAGACCATTTTGCCTCTTGAGCAATATCATAAAGTAACATCTTTTCAACTTTCGTATTGTTCTGATGACTCATGAACAGATGATAAAATATTATGACGCATGGAAATTAAAAAACATAGATATTTCTATTACTTCTATGAGTAGAGTCACTTATGAAATTTGTGCATTTGCACGTTTCGTTCATATCATATGGATCATGCCAAAAGAAAGAAGGGATATCCTTAACATACCTGGATTAGGGAAGAATCTGTATGATATTCTAGAGAATGATTGTACCGTGCTCTATTATAATCGCAAATCTCAGGCTGCAGCAGATGAGCTACATCAAGACTTAACATACATAGATAGTTACTGACTATTGTCAGATGCCTCTTCAACTGATTAAATAGACCAAAGAGAAGCAAATCTTTCCTGCTATCGTTAACCCTTTCAGCATGGTCTTTTAGTTTTTAATTTTGTTTCTACTGTTGGACTCCTTCCATAATGTGGTCCATCTTGAACTTGAACTGTGTCAAACAAGCTCCTACTCTTTCAAATTCCTTATGGTACCGAGACCTTCCATTTCTTTATTTGCAAAGGATGCAACTTTCTGTTCTTTTTTTCCCTCATAAAACCAACAATTTCATTTAATAGGAAACCAAGTAGCATCAGAAAGTATGTACGGGATGTGGGTGAACATGACTCAACCCGAATCAACCAGTGCTTATGAATGAAACATAGAAGGAGAAACTACCAATTTAATCTCTTTAATCTCTTCTTATAAATGAAGCATGTTAATCTCTTTCATCTCCCATGCTTTGGTTTAGAGAATATAATCACCGTAGTCATAATAAAATTATAAAACTTTTTGAAGTTATCCCCATCTGCTAATAACTTGTAGAAGATAAAATAGACATGGTAAAATGCCAATCTAAAAGAAGGGAAGTGCGCACATTTTTAGATTTTTGCCACCTTTTACTCTTTATTAAGAGTCACTACATAGAATAGGGGGGCTGCCACGTTGGGATATGGGTGTTTTAATCTTATCCAAATATATCTCCAATTAATTAGGTAATGTCCAGTTACCTGATAATTAATCAATTACCCGTAAAATTGAGAATTATTTTCACTTACTTAAAATATTACTCACTTTTCACATACCTTATACACCTTACTATTATGGTCATGTGGTATCTCGTATGATACTAGTCCATAAATACCGGGTATTTTAGCTCGGGCCGTATTTTAACCCAAAATGCCAAACTTGGACAAAATTTATTTTCTTTGACTTGCTCCCCCTTTCACCTTCATGAATTTACCAATCGCTTGTGAAATAGCATAATTCTTATAATCTCCAAATAATCCTTTATTTGGACTGATGTCAATTACCTTACGACAAATTTAGCGTACAACACTACAGGGTGCAACATCGTCGTAATGTAGTATTGTGGCACGTGACATCTCACTTCCGAGCTCTCATTAATTTATTTATGGCGTATTTTTCATGCACGAAAATATGGGGTGTAACACTTTTATTGTGATAAACATCGAAGCTTTATTATTTGAATTTGTTTCCTTCAGCATTATATATAGATATTAAGTAGTTTGTGACTAGATTCGAGTCGTTCGAAGACCGATTCGCGTTGGAAGGGCTTTCTGGGGAATTGATTTGCGCATTTTGAGGTAAGAAACATTTCTAAACTTGGATTTGAGGGTAATTATCCCTAGGAACTATGCTATTTGTGTTGTGTTGGGGTGACGCACATGCTAGGTGATGGTCATGTGTGCGTGCACCAGAGTATTTATGATCCGAGTATTCTTTAGACTATTACCGGACTTGCTTTGCTATCACACCGTGTTATATCCGCGTGTTCCCTACTTGTTTGATTATCTAAGCTATCCTTCATGTTAGAAATCATGGTTAGATTATGTGATTAATTGGTTGAGACATAATGGGGCTATATCTTTTGTTTTGAGCTATCTGTCTTAATTGTAGTTATACACCCACTCATGATTCTTCATTTGTATATCATATCTCAGTCTCTGTACTTTATTTATTGTTTACATTATGATGTTGTTATTTTCCATATGTGATACTTTTTGGGCTGAGTGATATGAGATTG